>NW_015151488.1:266409-270261 GCF_000732505.1 Cyprinodon variegatus
CTTAATTGACTCATAATATGTTTATTTTCAGTCCAACGCAGTGATTTGTTACTTTTCAATTACCACTAAGGTTTTAAATTAAGCTCGTTTCTCACATTAGAAGTACCTTTCCAAAAAAAAAAAAAAAAAAAAAAAACAACCCTTAATCAGGGATTATATAGCGTTGCCATTTTTTGGCCCTGATACCGATACCCAATACCTGGCTGCGCAGTATTGGTTGATACCGATACCATCCGTTTGAAATTGATGTGTGTGTGTATATGAAGAACTGCATCCTCCTGGGATGTAAAATAATTGCCATCATGGTTTTGTTAAGCTGCTGCCTACTAGTGATGTTATGAGATGAGCCAAGGCTTCGAGGCGTGTGTCGAGTAATGGAGGGGGAGTTTCCAAGAGGCGCGTATCGAGGCTCGCTTCATTTGGGAGAGGAGTCAAAATAGATGACGTCTGAAGCCTCGCTACACCGCCATACCAAGTGACCGCTTTGGGAAGGGCTCCAGCTTGTCCGGAACTTCGGCAGGCATCTAATAGCCTCAGTATTCAGTAAAGATGTGGAAGTTTGTAGGAGAGTTGGATAGCGTTTGAATAGATTCTAACGATAGATTTGTTGGAAAAAACAACCAATCTAGCTGGTTAAATCTAGTTTGGTTTGATTAAACAATGTAATCATCAAAATCTGAGCGAGCCGCTGGTCACAGTTGAAGTTGATGGTACAAGACCCACCTCAGACATTTGAAAGTTTTTTTTTGGCTAATGTGACTAATTTGTATTGTTTGCCCTAGTACAAATATAGATTGGGTAAAAGCACTACCAAAGTTAGATTGGTTGGATTGACCAAAAGATTGGTTGAACACAACTTCCAACCTGATTAAAACCAAAAACTCTTGAAAAACTATTATGTTTGAATAAAACGACTAATGCCTTTCATTTTGTTCATCTTTTCCCAATTTGCACAAGCACTTCCACTGTCTGCTGGAGCTTATTTCCCTAAAATGGTAGAAAAACAGTGATTTTTCTCTTCTAAGAAATTTTACACATACAAATCTTACAAAAGATTTTATTATACAGACCAGTCATTAATTTCAAAGGAACTTATATGGGAAAAAAACAAGAAAAACAATTGCAAAAAAATCAGTTTATATTACTAACTGTAGTTCTGCACTCCACCAGTAGGTGGTGACATCTTCAAATGAAGCTTCATGGAGTGTGGGGATCGTTGAAGCAATTTGGCCAAATGGTTCAATGCCTCATGAGGCTTCATCTCACCATCACTACTGCCTACCTTAGCGAAGCAGGAAAAAGACTGATCCAAAGTGAATCCAGTAGAACTTTTTATTGCCTAACTGGAACGGGTGACAATAGTTGAATAAACTTTTAGCTCTCAAAATGGTATCGGCGTAACCTGACAAACCAGGCTAAATGTGAGATTAAATGTGTAATTTAGTCTGGATGAATGAGACATCGGAAGATTGTTGATGAGAACAACCCGTTGTCTTTCAGACCATGTCTGTGCCTATTGGCCAACGCTCTGACCAATGAGAGCAACTGACTGTGACGTAGTAAGTCCTCTCAACTTTGGAAAATGTTTTTAAATTACGCATTAAATCGGTAAATGGACCATATAGTGATGCTTTAGATTATAATATTCTCGCCTCAAATGATCTTAAAACGTACTTTTATTGAACAACAAAAAAGAGAACTTGTTTTGCTTTCTCCAGCTTCGCACAGCTTTGTCGTCTCGCCCTCAAAACCCCGCCCGCTTTGCATCCAGAAATTCAAAACACATCTCTGCGTTGTGATTGGCCAGCCACTTCTAGGGCCTGGGGCATTGATCAAGGCTAAACCGCTCACAGGCAAAAATGATTTTGGCTGCTGGCGGATGGGGCTAGTTTACTAGGCTAGTATCGGTGCCCTATTTGTTGGTACTCTCCGATACTGATACCTCCATTTTAGTGCTGGATCTGGGCCCTGTCCGATACTTGTATTGGTGCAAAACTAGTATTCTGGGAAAAGAAGTCAGAATTCTGAGATAAAAGTCAGAATCCTGAGAAAAAAGTCAGAATTATGAGATTAAAGTCAGAATTCTGAGATTAAAGTCAGAATTCTGAGATTAAAGTCAGAATCCTGAGAAAAAAGTCAGAATCCTGAGAAAAAAGTCAGAATCCTGAGAAAAAAGTCAGAATCCTGAGAAAAAAGTCAGAATCCTGAGAAAAAAGTCAGAATTATGAGATTAAAGTCAGCATTCTGAGATTAAAGTCAGAATTCTGAGGGAGGAAAAAAAAGTCAGAATTCTGAGATTAAAGTCAGAATTCTGAGATTAAAGTCAGAATTCTGAGATTAAAGTCAGAATCTTGAGAAAAAAGTCAGAATCCTGAGAAAAAAGTCAGAATTATGAGATTAAAGTCAGAATCCTGAGGAAAAAAAGTCAGAATTCTGATATTAAAGTCAGAATTCTGAGATTGAATTTAGAATCCTGAGAAGAAAGTCAGAATTCTGAGATTAAGTCAGCATTCTGAGAAAAAAACTCAGAATTATGCAATTAAAGTCAGAATTATGAGATTAAAGTCAGAATCCTGAGAAAAAAGTCAGGATTCTGAGATTACATATATACCTCTCATAAATGTCTGCAATGAAATATGTTTTTAATTAGTCAGATTCACTAATATAACCCGATGAACCAAAATGATTCCCATGATATCCTTTTGAACTGATGCTGAACCGTTTCTTCACCTTGTGGAGTGTTTCCTCTGTGGGGGCTCGGTGTGTTGGCCCTGCTCCTCTTCACTGCATTCCCCTCAGACACATCCTTTAACTCCTCATCTCCTCTGCCCTCAGAGCGGTCTCCCTCCTTAGGCATCCTGCAGAATAACAGGTGACAGCTGCAGAGGCTTTTATCAAACCATGTTGGAGGTGTAGGAAATAATGCCATCAACTGAGGAAGATGTTTAGGCTTGTTTTGATGATCTCATTCAAAAGGGAAGAGGAGGGGTAAGGGAGGAAGAGTCAGCGGGATGCTAGAGAGGTGAAAAACGACATAATAACAGCTTAAGTTCTTCCTGTTTCTACGATCTGTTTCCACATTTACCTTTATTTAAAAGCTGGGCGTTAAGAGATGCTCCGTATCTGTAGAGCTCAACTTCTTCACCGTTAGCAGGATGACTCTAAGCCAACAACAAATCCCACAGCTTCTCCTTCACAGCTCACACATGGCGCCGCGGTGACTCCTCTGATTTATTTACACCTTCCGATCAGCAGTGGAGAATCTCCGACAGAAGCAGTTCTGGGTTTTCCAAATGAAAAACTCGATTCTATTGACGTCGCAGCTCGAAAATTTCCATCAGCTCATCGCAGTGTCTGAGAAAACGGACACTTCCTGTTATGGGCGGAGCTAGTGCTACGTCACAGCCGAGCCCTCTTGCGCACGCAGACCCAAGTTAACTACGCAGACTGAAAGACTGAATCCTGAGAAAAAGTCGGAATTCTGAGATTAAAGTCGACATTCTGAGGAAAAAAATGCAGAATTCTGAGATAAAAGTCAGAATCCTGAGAAAAATTCGGAATTCTGAGAAAAATTCAGAATTCTTTCCCATATTAAACTGAAATAATATTACAAAATTAGTCAAGCTTTTTTAATTTTTTTCAGTGGGCCTAATCCTCTTCCGTACTTAGGATATATGGAGGACTAAAGATGAATAAATAGGCAAATATATATTGAGATAAATAGAAAAAATGTTTTTAAATGAAATAGCCCACTTCACATAACCATTTACCATTATTTCCAGCAAAAATCTTCTCCCTCACCATCTTTCTCTCCTTTGTAGCTATAGATCTGTTTCTCTGTCTTTTAAATAC
>NW_015151488.1:272189-274107 GCF_000732505.1 Cyprinodon variegatus
GACTTTTTTCTCAGAATTCTGACTTTAATCTCAGAATTCTGACTTTTTTCTCAGGATTCTGTCTTTAATCTCAAAATTCTGATGTTAATCACAGAATTCTGACTTTAATCTCAGAATTCTGATTTTAATTTCAGAATTCTGACTTTTTTCTCAGAATTTTGACATTAATCTCAGAATTCTGAATTTCATCTCAGAATTTTTAACTTTTGTCCTCAGAATTCTGACTTTAAATTTTGAATCCTGACTTTTTTCTTAAATTATACAGAAATAACATTAAAAAATCAGTTAACTTTTTTTCATTTTTTCGGTGGCCCTAATCCTCTTCTGTGCATCCTACTGCAGAAGTTTGAATAAAAATGAGCAACCATTCAGAAATATAATGGAGACAGCTTTATTCAGATTGATCAGAACATCCTGGGATTAAATGAAAGTCGGTCTCATCAGATGAACAGCATTTATAGAAGAATAGAGACATTGTTGTTGACGAAAATCCTCTTGAGTTTTTCAGAGACTCTAGCAACATATGGGATGGTGATGTTTTTGCATTTAATCTTCTCACTGTTATTTTCTGCTGCAAGTCTTTTTGGGTTTCATTGCTGATTTGACAAACGCCCAGTTTGGGTATCCACAGGTTTGAAGAGCATCTTTGATGTGTTTCTGTTCTTTGTGCTTCCCTTCTGTTTTAGTAGGGACATGCTCAGCACCATGGTGTAAGGTTCTGATGACTGAAGCTTTGTGTTCCAGTGGGTGGTGTGAGTCAAAAAGAAGGTATTGGTTTGTGGGATTGGATTTCCTATAGACTTTAATGTTGAGGGTTCCATCTCCTTCCATGCTCACCAAACAGTCCAGGAAAGGTAGCTTGCTGTTGTTGGCATCCTCTCCGGTGAACTGGATGTTGTGGTCAACTGAGTTGATGTGTCTTATGAAACCTTCCTCTGCTTTTGGAAGTGAAACTAAAATTCTGTCTTTAAAGATTTTTGTCTTTCTAAATATATTTGCTTAGTGTCGTGTTGAATGTGTAAAATTAGGTTAGAATAGAAAGAAAATAATTATTTAGGTCTGTTTTTATAAAAGATAAACAAGACAAAGTAAAAAAAAAAAAAAAAAACTGTTATATTCCTCCTGTATAGTCCCACCGTTCAGCTGTGAAAATGCTCCAACAGCACCACCTGCTGGAGGCAAACTGACACTGCAGATTGTTTGATTTAAAGCTTGACAAACAGGTTTAAGAATCTGAAAGTATTTTCGGATGTTATTGAACTGAGCTGAGTCGCCATTACTGGGTGTTAGATCTCTGCTGGAAAACAAAAGAAATGTTTGGAGGATTTTAAGAAAAAGCTGAAACTTTGTTGAGTCCTGCTGTTGAAATAATTTGTTAAAAAATGACTGAAAGAGTTTTGGAAAGTTTCCTGAGCTGCCATGTGTGTTCAGAGACTTTCAGAGATCCTGTGTCCATGAGCTGCAACCACAGCTTCTGTTCAAGCTGCCTGAAGAAATTCTGGGAACAAACTGGATACAAGAACTGTCCCGTCTGTAAAAAAAGATCTTCCAAGGATCACAAAGATGTAAATTTTGGTCTGAAGGAAGTGGCTGATTCATTTGCTGGAAGACAGAAATCTGGATCATCTGAGACAGAAAGAGGAGAAAAGCAGCTGATGGTGGTCTGCAGTAAACACCAAGAAGACCCTAAACTGTTCTGTAAAGACGAGCAGAGAGCTGTGTGTTCTGTCTGTGAGTTTTCTCTCCATCAGAGTCACAAAGTGGTTCTTATAGAACAAGCAGTCAGTGAGCTGAAGGAGCAGCTGAAATCTGACCTAAAGTCTCTGCAGGACAAGAGGAACAAACACAAACAGGTGGAGAAAACATACAATGATGTGATTCATTGAACACTCTAAGGGCCGGATCTATCAAAGGTTTG
>NW_015151488.1:276250-277319 GCF_000732505.1 Cyprinodon variegatus
ATTACAATGTTAAACTCATTTCAAGGTATTTTTATTTTTATTTTATTCTGTTAATTATTTCAGTTCAGTGTCAATCTTTAAAGTTTGTCACAATATACATTTCTATTATAAGATCTATTCCTGAAATACATGGAAATGGATTTTATAATTTGATTTATTTAAAAAAATATTTTCGTCTCATCAAATGTTTTTTGAATTGTTTCTACTGTTTAGTTTCTACTTAAAAAATACATAAATATAAATAGTTTGTGCTATTATTGATATTGGAAAATCTCAGGTTGTTTAATTCTATTTTTTATATTTCTATGTTTTCACTTTAGTTAAACTCAACTCACTGAAAAGTTTTAAAGTTTTATAATGATACAAATAGATTCTATAATCCAGAATATTGATCGTCACATGGATCTGTTTCTGTTGGTAAATGCACAATAAATCATAAATCAAAGCTGAAGAGGAAAATGTTCAATCTCTGATAGTAGATGCTCCAATCAGCTGTTCATTAAAGTAAAACAACAGAACTGCTGTTTTCTCTTTGGAAATGATCCAAAATGAAGCAGAACAATGAATTCAAACTGACAGGTCCTAATAAATAAGACCGATTATTATGAACATCTATGTTTCAAATATCAGCATATCTTAATAGAGACAGGTGATTAATAGAGCGTGGAGGTGAGGAACCTTCTCAGTTTGACTTCTTTCCAGACAGAAGTTCTCACATCTGTATCATGTCTCGGACTCTGCTGTCTGTACAGATCTACTTCTGTGATTGGATGGAGGCACAGATTTGATCAGTCACTTCATTTTAGACTCTGATTATTCTGTTTGTTTCTTGTTGAATTCAAACGTAGCAGGTATGGTAGGTAGAGGTGGAATGGTTCACAAAATCCACGGTTCGGTTCGGTTCACGGTTCGTGGCCACGGTTTTCAGTTCAGTTCGGTCTATGTTGATTGTTAGGAAAATCTATTATGTCTTGTACAACACGTGTTGCTCAATGCTTGCACACTGTTTTTATCCAGAACTTTCTTTCCGCCGTCATCGTAGGTCACTCTAAATGCAAAGTGGTCCCAT
>NW_015151489.1:0-54085 GCF_000732505.1 Cyprinodon variegatus
TTAAAGGTTTCCGCCTTAATAGCTCTCTACTGACACCTGCTGGTTGTGAGGTGTATATAACAGCAAACTCAAGCTGCAAATTAATTGCAACGTTCCAGCACCATTTTAACAATTATAACCCTGCATAACATATTTAAAAAATCTGCACATTTTTAATTACTTAAATTATATGGCAAAAACTAAAAGCACACACTAGGAAATACATTTAATCAATAAAGTAGAGGCAGCTGGATCCAACTATTTGGCTAATTGAGGAGGAGGAGGAGTTGTGGACTACTAAAACAAACAGGTAAGTTGAAGAAAACCTTTTGATCATCATAAATGTTGTTCTTTAAAATCAAAACGTTAGATTTTTTTTATTCATAATGTAGCAAAGTGATTTCATGTTTGGTTGCACAAACTGTTGGAGAGGGTCAATAAGTTATTAATATAGAAGATAAATCAATGACTTTCTGTTTGCCTAAATGTTCATCTTTATTCATTCCAATATTCAGGGTAAATTTAAAGTAAACATATTTTAACAATCTGGTCCAAAGAAATAAAAAAATAAAAACAAAGATAATGCTTGATTAGATACAGACTACAACGTTTCAAGCATTTATTTCTGGTAATTTGTGATAACTATGGCTTCCAGCTAATGAAAATCCTAAATTCTCGTTTTATATAAATCACTGCATCAATGCAGAAGGCTGGAGCTTTAATAAAGCCCTCTGAACGTTTGGCTCTTGTGTCTCATCACTTCTCAACAGCACTACATAGACACTTGTGGTTTAGATCATGAGAACCAGCTTGAAAACGCTTCCAATGTTGTTTCCCTTTTCAGGGTTTGCTTAAGAAATGCAACAGTTGCAGCTGATGTCCTCGATATGTCTGAGCATATGTCCTTCCAAACCAATTACCATGCAACATGTGTCACCAAGCAGCCTCTGGGAAGATGGTCTGTGCGCCATTACTGATGGTGGATCAGCTGGAAAAATAAATAACTATTCAGACCCTTCATATGTTTCAGCATGAACAAAAGATATTTTATTTTAAAGTTCACAGATTAAATATTATGAATTATTTGCTATTAATGTAAATATACCTTGTAAAGGCGGATGGCATCAGATCTGACTGGTTGTCTGAAACCCTTTTCAGACAGATAAAGCTTTGCTTTAAATGGGTTATGCCTTTCTAATCCGTCAGGGATCCAGATGTTCCCGTTGCTTTTACACTTTTTCCTTCCACTCAACTTTTAATCACTATCTTTCCTTTATTGTCCTTATAATGCTAAAAGCAAAGTATACATATCACTGCAGATGTTCACACAATTTGTTCCCCTCAACGATGAGAAAAGTTGGCAGAGAGTAGGTGGAAAAGAAACTCAGGTTTCACCTGCATGGCGTTGGCTCCAGAGAGCCCGTGTCTCTGATTAAACAAGCACTTAACATTTTAAATAGACTAGAACTCCATTTTTTGATGGATGACCTATTTGGCTACACTGTCGAACCAGGTATTGAACTTTTTACTAATCATTGATGTTCTTTTTTTATTGGTTTTAAGTCATATTTATTAAATTTAGTAAAAAATAATAACTTCTATATCTCAAGATATATATATATTTTTTGAGTGACTGATTTAATACAGTTTATTAACTATGCAGGAAACATCAACTGGACAGTATCCATGTCTTCTTTTGCGTTTTTTTCTTATTTTGACATACTTTGTGCGTATTCTCTTTGAACGAACAGATCAAGAAGTTTCCTCGCTGACACAAGCACTCCGAATCCCTCAAGACAAACAGTTGTCACGGTGCCAAACTGAAACCAAAAGTGAGTTTGTTTCCCTTTTCTGGAAAACACGCACATTTGAAATCTGCTGATGCCTCCATTTCCGCATCCTCTGGACTCCCCCCATCGTCCTCCTCCTTTGGCCACATCTAAAATACTTGGCTGTTAGAAGTGTCACATTGTGTTTGCACACAGAGCTCGCCCTCCTTGGTCTGTATTTAGACTGGCATATCACCACGTCACAAGATCTGGGTCCATATGACTGCGAGCCTGCTGCTGTATTGTCAAAGCAATGAAAGGGGCCTCTGTGGGGATAATTGAATAGAGAATTGAACAAATTTGGGCTGATTTTTCTTACCAGAATTCATCAGGTTCATGCGATAAAGCCCCCCCCACCCATCACCCATCATTAAAAGTAAAAATAAATCTAAAACTAACTGAATAGTATTTAGGATTTGGACAAAAACGCTTAGTGTTGTTTTTTTTTGGCCAGTTTTCATCATGTTTTGTTCTATATGAAAGCCTGAGATGATCACACGTGTCCAAAATGCTAGTGTAAACTAAGACCCATCTGAGTGGATCAAATTAGCAGCTCTAATGTCGTTAACACGGGTAGGAGAACAGAACCATGGAGGTCGTTATGTGTTATGCAATTAGAGAACTGTCTTCAGTGTCCCTTCCTTCCTCCCCCTCCCTCGCTGTGTTCAGCTGATCGAAATAAAAATCCTTCTGTTTCTTTTTCTCATTTACTTCGTTCTGAGCAGTTTCACCTGAGCTGTCCTCCTGCAGAACCCACACACATCTGAGACTTACTGCACTTGTTTATCTGTTACACTGCTAGAGGCTCTGACTCGCATGTGAAGAAGAAAGAGAGTTCACATTTTATTTTACTTTTTTTTTTCTTCATTCAGTAAATATGGGACAAAAGGCATCTTTGGCAGAAGAAGTGGACGAGACGGCTGAGGTGTTGTCGACAACCACCAGTAAGGAGCTCCGTCGATTTCTGACACTATTTTGCACTTCACTATTCAAATATAGGTTTTAGCCTCACACATGTGTTATAAATATGATAAATGCAAATAACATAAAAATGCAATTTCTTATTCCCTCCCACATTTCATTTTTCTATATTTAGTTAGGCTGTCTGAAGCCTTTGGATACAGAAGTATAATTACTGTGTTATGGTCTGCATAAATAAAAGAGTTAAGAGGTTGATTTAATATTGTAAAACTAAAAATGAAGTTCCAGTTGGACGTTAACATCAAACCTAAGTCGATGCCCAGTTTCGAATGTATTGATGATGAATTGTTTTAGCATGGTAGCACAGGGAGTGAAAGGAGCCCTCAGCATGATGCTGCCATTTCTTCTTGATAGTTGGTCTATAGTTGTTTGCCTCCATACTGTCAGCTCCACTACGCCTAACATACTTATCCTCAGAAACTATTTTCATTATAAACTGTAGTCATTGGTGAATCTCAGAGAAAGTTGAAGGTGGTTAGTTTAAAGAAACAGCTTTTTTATTGTTATCAGCATCAATAATAATCAAGTTTACTATCATATATCAATCTTATTTGCATGTTTTTTTTTTTACTTTGCTCATATAATTCTGGCCCTATATAGATTAACGGATTTCTAGAATAAATAAACTTTTGTACCCATACATGTTAAAACAATACTGAAACAAATGAAACATATGGAGGGCAAGAAGATTGTCAAAAAATAAGGACATTCAGAGTTATAAATCACTAATCTGTAATGTCCTGTCAATTTTTAAAGATTTTAACACAAATTGGAAGAAATAAATGACCTCTAATTTGCACTAACTTACTTGTATTTGACTTTATATATAAAATATTCCTCATAAATCAGGTTCTGAAATCTTCCCCCATCAATTTTAAGATTGGACAACATCAGTGAGTTTATCTAACTCCCCTAAAGTCAGCAGTAGAAAATAAACTTTCATACTCTCTGAAGGATTTTCCTCTTTTAAATCTCATAACAAAAGCAACGAATACTTCCCCAATGGCTGAGAAATAATAGCTTGTCTTGGTTAGTGTGCTTTAAATATTCTAATAAGAAAAAAACACACTTCAAGTCAAAGGCAGCTGGGATTACGGGCCGCTCCCTTGCAAATCTCGAAGTTATGAATCATAAATGTTACATTTTTATCAGCATCACATTTAAATCAGCCTTTTCATATAATAGATCTGCACTATAAATAATATCTTCTGCTTTGCGACTTTAACTAATATGAATCGGCTGGATTTTTACATGAATCCCCCTGTTTTTCTTTGTTAATAATGTTTTTAATCCTTTGTTCTGGCATCTTTCTCACCTCGTGTGTCAGAATTTTGAATCTCAGATATTTCTTTAAACTTTTATTGTGTTCCTTGGACCATAGAAGTCAGTAGTTTTGAATAGGAATTTTATTTTCTTATAGCTTTTACCTGATTTTATTATTTTCAACACTGCTTTATTTGAATCTTCTTAATGATAAATTAAATTTATTTATTTAAAAATTGCTTTTCTAGGCTAATTCCCCTGATTAAATTCATATGTAATCTTTTCTTTTAATAATAGCTTATTTTATTTATTTAAAAGAAATAAACTTTAAGGATGTTGTTGCTTTATGTTTATATGAGAACCGTCTACTGCTGCAGCTGCACTGGAGTCCTAAGTCAAAATCAAGGATTTTCTTTATGAAAAAATAATTTTCTTCATGAAATTACAGCCAAGAAAGGTCAAATTTTAAAAGCGTTTTATATAATATACTGTTTTAGTTGAGATAAAATGGTCAAAAGTTAAATCTATTGTATCTATTGTTGTCAGAGAGAGAAAAACCTTTGGACTTTGGTTAACTTTAGATCCCCTTTTACTCCTTGGTTTTATTTTATAAAAGTTTCCATGATGCCTGAAAGATGATTGAGGAGCCTTTATAGGTGTTGGAGTTAAGGCTGATAAATAATTTAATTCCTGGAAAATCAGGATTGTTTCTCCACCGATGCGCTCCTTGGGCTTCCATAGCTCAGGGTGACATCAGTTCATCACATTTCTTTTTCTTAGATATATATTTATAACTGAAAAACAAGCTGACTTTGTAACACCAGATGCTAACATTAAGTTTGTTCTCTTTTCATTGTTTGTTGGGAAAAGTTGTTTTACCAGCATTTTCACAGCTTCAATTTCATTTCCCTTTAAATCAAGGTTCCCTCCCAAAGGCAATGATTGTGAAAACTACTTTTTTGAAAGTAATGTACGTAATTTTTATTATAAAACTTAAGGAAGAAAAACAATCAATTGAAATTGGCAGGAAAAAAGAATCAGAGATTAGATTTTTAACCCGTATCACTTAGCCCCAGTTGGAGTCCTGGTAGCATAAAGTAAATGGCCAGCAGGTGAAGTGTCTTGCCCAAGGACACAGCAGCACTGAAAGCTGGAGCCAGGGCTTGAACCAACAACCCTGCAATTGCAGGGCAAACTCCTTCACCCGACGCCACTGTTGGTGGTTGAATGTTAGGTTAAATGGTTAAATCTCCTGAGAGAATAAACAGATCAATAAGCTTGTTTGGTTTCCAGCTCAGATAAAAGAACAATTTTGATTCTGTACGGTCCAATAACTCGTTTAGTAGGAGTCAAACTCTGCTAACACTGATTCTCTCCAGCTGTCTTTAATGAATGTTTCCTCTGTTTAGCGGCTTTTCACTCATTCCCTCTTTACTTAATAAATCTGGTTCCAAAGAGATAAACATTTGTTGTCATAATCTCTTCATGTTTGTATGGAAGAGGATTAGGGCCACTGAAAAAAGTTAACTGTTTTTTAAAATCTATTTCAGTTTAATATGGAAAAAAAAGTCAGAATTCTGAGATTAAAGTCAGAATTCTGAGATTAAAGTCAGAATACTAAGATTAAATTCAGAATACTGAGATTAAAGTCAGAATTCTGAGATTAAGGTCAGAATTCTGAGACTAAGCTCAGAATTCTGAGATTAAAGTCAGAATTCTGAGATTGAGGTCATAATTCTGAGATTAAAGTCAGAATTCTGAGATTAAGGTCATAATTCTGAGATTAAGTTCAGAATTATGAGATTAAAGTCAGAAATCTGAGATTGAGGTCATAATTCTGAGATTAAAGTGAGAATTCTGAGATTGAGGTCATAATTCTGAGATTAAAGTCAGAATTCTGAGATTAAGGTCATAATTCTGAGATTAAGGTCATAATTCTGAGATTGAGGTCATAATTCTGAGAAAAAAGTCAGAATTTAAAAATCTGTTGACTTTTTTTTTTTTTCATTGGCCCTAATCCTGTTCGGTATGTTTGCTTCCATTTCTGATGTGAGATTCATTTTTCCTTTACTGATTCCCTTGTGGTTTATTTGGTTTCTTCTTCTTTCTCTTCTTCTGTCATTTAGTGCTTTCTATATATGCTATTTTCTTTATTGTCTACTGAACATGTTACCAATTGCTGCCTTTTACTTTATTGATTATTGATCAGGTTTTGGATTTTTTAAAGAGCTGAAGATGGGAAAACGTGTTAAACCCATAAAAGGTGATTCCATTCAAACTTCTTTCTTAAACTAAAAATCGATTCCAAACTCCTGATTTAGTTTATAAATGTTAAAAACAAAATCAGGCTGGGTTTAAGTCTTCTTTTTTAAGTCTAGCTCTAAAAATATTGAGACATTTTCGAATCAAATAATTTTCTTCCATTTTTTCCTCTTTTATTTTAAAGTGGCAGTTTCTATGTGCTGCAATATAAAGCAGTTAGGTAATAAAAAGAAACCCCTAAAAAAATAAAAACTATTTACCCAACCCAGCTTTCACAAGCAAACTCTTAAGGACTCATAGTGGTTAAAATGAAGTGAGGAATAAAATTATCTATTTTCATTGCATAACTGTTCAAATGGCTTTATTGGGTAAAGTATGCTACCTACTTGTAGAGTAATATGACTTCAATGAAAATCTTACTTTAGTAAGATTCATTCATATATATATATATATATATATATATTATTTATTTAATTTTTTTCTTACCAAGATTAGTTAAAAAGTCTTTGCTTCGGCTCTCCACTCTAAATCACACGAGAAATGCATTGCTACTAATATTTGTGAGAGACAGAGACAAGTATGAATATTCAATTCCTTGGAAGTCGTAAATCAATTCCTAGTTTTCATGAGAACACGGGGTTCAAGAGTGATCTAAAAAAAAAAAAAGAAAATGTAGGAACAATTCGACTTCTTGTTAGAAGTTGACAGTGACTGTTCTGCTTCACTCATTAATAAATCTAATTGTGCAGAATACCAGATAATGAAAAGTGCATGAGCAGACTTTGCCAGTTACCTTTGAAGCTGTAAAGTCGGAATTTTGATGCTATTGTGTGGTGATGAATTAGGCGAAGCAGAAGATAATGCGAGCATCTAAAGGAGGAGGAGACCTTTGCAAATGGCACCAGTGTAATTTCTTCTTTCATTCATTTAGTAGCTGCAATTTCCAAGAAGCGCCAGGAGTGCTGGCATCAGGAGTTCCCACTGTTTTAGCTCCAGACTTCTTGAATGCACCATAAAAAGCAATGGTTTGCTAGTAATTTACAAGATTGTGCAATTTAAGATTTAACTTTGATGATTAAGCATCTTTTTTTTCTTTTATATCATATTCTTTACTTTTTTTTTTTTACCCAACCTAAAACACTTTTAGAATAGAGGTCATATTCTTCAAGATATTAAACAAACCCTGTCAGCTCATACCAATTTAAGTTAGTGAGAAAGTAAGAAACGTCATGTTTTCTTTATGAAACAAAAAAAAGCAGTGCACTTAAATAATCTGATTGCCGATTCCATAAAGATAAGCCTTCATTTCTCCCTGCCATTGGAAGAAAAAGAAAAGTTTTAACAAAAACTAAGTTAAAAGGAGGTTTTAAACAATATTATTTGGCGACAAACAGACATGTTTGTGATACTTGAACTAGATTTATTAGATATATATTGGAGGATGTTCTTTGTTCCGGGTGGATCACTAAAATAAGTGGTCCTCCTAATTGTCAATCATACTTGTGATATGTTTACATAAGACCATCCTTCTTGATCGTCCCCATTTTCACGCACCGGTGGTGAGTCTGACACAGTGGAAAAATTGCAAATATTCTTTTAGAAAGTAAGCTTGTATGAGCGATGTAAACAGCAACTTTTCAACAGAGCATGCACGAGGAGAAATGGGCTTGTGCACACTCGCACATGCGTTTACCGTAATAGGCGTTCCCTTTCGGAAGGCAGTACATGTATGTGCATTTGCATTTTAACTTTCTCTAACGTTATCTAGAATCTAGTTTTTACGGTATATTTATTGCATAGTGTTTGGTAGATGAACTCATGAACTCTCAGGGTATTTACATCACTTAATGTGCACCCTTCTCTAAAATAGTGATTTATAAATTATCTAAAAATATTTGCAAGTAAAAATTGTTTTAATTCAGGTTTAATTTGTCTGTAGAATCTATAATTAAAACCCTTTTATATGGAATAAAAAGAAATAAAATAAAAAAAATCTGGTAAAATGGATAAAAGATTTTTAAAGTCAGTAAAATATATATATATATATATATATATTTTTTTAACACATTGCCTCTTGATGGCCAGACCACAAGTTAGGAATTTTCAATACCACACAAAGCAAGTTTTTTTTTTTGTACTTCATAATAAACCAGGGGGTTTACAGAAAAATCATAATAAATAAAATTACATAAACAAGAAATGCATTTATTAAGGATTTCTTTTAAACAATTGACACCAAATAGACAATATGATAACTGAAAAAAATTATCTTTAATGTTTAAGGAAAAGCAGCAGCAGACAGTAATGATTGCCTTGATTTAAAGGTATAGAGCACAATCTTTTACTTCTAGGTGGATCACCTAAATAAGTGGTCCTCCTAAATGTCAATCATTCTGGTGATATTTTTACGTAAGGCCATCCATGTGCTCTTCCCATTAGGTATCTTTTTCCGCTTATGTTCACTTTCAGGCATATATGAGAGGTGAGCTACGGTTTCAGACAGTCACTGAAGTTCACCTTTCTCACGGTTCTTTGAAAATGGCCGAAGTTCATAAGAGAAAAACGGTCTACGAAATGCATGAGAAGAAAAGAAAGGCCTCAGAAGAGGCAGATATATCCAATAATGCTTATATGCCCGTAATCCCATAAACTATAAGGAAAATGTAAAAAGAAAAAAAATCTAAAAAGTAGGCAGAGTTTTTGTACAAAGAAATTGAATACTCAGTCATGCTTAAGTCCTAAAGGTATATCTTAAAAGGTTCGGTCAATTTTTGAAAAATAACTGAATCATAAAAAAACAAACAAATGGCTATTCCACGAGGCCTTACAATCTTATCGCCATATTTTGCGGTACTACAATAAAAATGATGATAAAACATACATTTTTCTTAGGTAACCGTATAGCTGTAACTGCATGCCACAGCAATCAGATCCCCACGATCACGACTACTCTTGAAATAGGTTACTTCAGGACACCTGTTATGGATTGATTGACTGCATATGACGCACTGCTTATTTTTTATAGTAGGATCATTGTACAAGGTTATTGCACAGGGTGTTTACATGGGTTTTTATATATATTTATATATATAGTTATTGCTCTGGGTGTCAAACACAGATAACAGGTTATTGCAAAGGGTACCAAATCGTAAATTGCACATTAGATATTGCTCAAGTTATTGCCGTTGTAGTGTTGCATTGCAGAGTGTGGTTGCAGCAGGGATGACTGACCTGTGGTTGCGCTCCTTTTTACAAACAGGGTGTAAGAATCTTTCACTAAAGGAGCTGCTCAGCTCCTCTACAGACTGGTGGAGAGGATGGAAGGTGTTCTCCATGATGGATGTAAGTCACTTCCTCCACTGAGTCCACTGTGACTAGGATAGAAGTGGCCTTTCTCACCAGTTTGTTCAATTGCATAAAGAAGCGGGATAGATCGTTAAACATCCTGTAGCAAACCATATTTAATCACATTCTTCAAATTTGCCCACTGAAAAAAAAAAAAAAAATATGAATATAAAAAATAAAATTCACAGTTCATATATTTTTATTTGTTTTGTATCATCAATTTTTCTAATTTTTTGCACAAATAGAATTGTTTTCATGACTAGAAATGTATCACAATCGTGATAAACAATACTATAAATGCCCAACCTTATATTACTTTGTTTTCATTTCTATTGCAGCTCTAACTCTATGTTTACATAGATTTTATTTAGACTTTTAGGATTTCCCTGCAAAAGCATAATGCATGTTTTCCAAAAATACTGGCCAGCTTCCCTTCCCTGTCCAAGCTGGAAACAAGCACCCCATCATTATAATGCTACACTAATATATCCTTTTTGACTGTAGGAAATTGTTGGAACTGTATTTTTATTGGGATTTAACAGCGGCTAAATCTTAATGCTTGTGACATAATTAACTTATTCTTGAAAAAAAAAAAAATATATATATATATTTAACCTTTCAGTTGATAAACACAATACCTTCTGTTACTCTATTAAATATATATATATATATATATAAAAAAACCTTGTAACAATAGAAGGAAAATTTTCAGTTGTAGAATTGGCAGAACTGGGGACGCGCTGGTGAAGATTCTCAGTCATCCAGGTCATAGTCATTCCGAAAAAAGGTTTAAAAAAACAAAAAACAAACCACTGGACTTTGTTTTTCCAAGTTTGAAGACATTTCTCTTCATATCTAGGAAGTTTTCTCAATTCAAAATGTCTGGAGTAGCGCTGAGTTACAGAACTGGGGACCATTTCCAAATGAAGTCTACACTGCAAAAATGATCTCAAAATCAGTAAAAAAAAAATTTATTTACCCTTAATTTGAGTAGGAAAGATGCTCTGCCAATGGAATGAGCATTTTTACTTTTAAAATTTGATAATTAAATATTATTTGCTAAAAATAAAAGACTAGAGTTGTTTTTTCTTATTTTAAATGTAAATTGTCTTATTCCATCTGGGGAAGGGTCTCTCTTATCTGTTCAATTGATGGAAAAATTTACTTCAGAAAAATATTAATAAATTTTTGCTCTACAAAAACGATCTCAAAATGAGTGAAAATGTCTTAAATTTAGTGTATTTACCCTTAATTTGAGTAGGTGAATCAGATGTTTCTCCAATGGAATTAGTATTTTTACTCCTGAAATAAGATAATTAGATAATATGCACTTGAAATTATACAATGTAATTGTTTTTTCTTAGTTTAAATGTAAATTGTCTTGCTCCATTTGCAAAGTTGTCTCTCTTACCTCTTAAATTAAAAAAAGCAACAAAAAAAAGCACTTATTTTGATTTAAAATGACTTATTTAGATTTCTATGTTTTGCCGTGTATAGACACTTTCATATACTGGTATGGTATAATGAGCTGTTAGGGGATTATTGTCCCACCCACCCTCCACCCCTCTTTTCCTGAGATAAACTCATGAAATAGCCACACACTGAGAAGACAGAAACAGCTCCAAAATGGAAGGAAAAGGGGACGAAATGCAGCAGGAACTGAGTTCACATTATTATTATTATTGACAAAAAAAACAACAAAAAACCTAAATGCTGCCATGTGAAAATGTCTCTTTTGGAGTTAATTCAAGACAGCCAAGAGTTGTTGTTTCAACTCCTGAGCAACGTGTCTGTATCTATCAACCTGCTGACCCGACAAACACAGCAGAGTCAGAGCCACCGACCACCCTGGACAAGAGGTTAGTGTGATCTACTCCAAGCCCCTTTGCACAGCTTTTATAGATGAAAAGCTTCTCTTTTTATCTATTTCTTTAACTTAGAGATTCACAGTTTCCTGCAGATTCGTTTTTTTATCTTTTATAATGTGGCAAAGATGACAGAGGAGGATTTCCTACCAGCAGGATCAGATATGGGACTCCAACTGTTGGGTTTCTCTAATTTTTTAAAATACAAGAAGTTTAATGGTAATTTTGCAGAATGATTAACAGAAAAAAAAGAAAGATCTAGTGTGGTGGTTTTTTTCAGCTCAGCAGACCAGGAGGGGCACTAGCGGACTTCTCCTTGGAGTGCTGTTACTGATTAGCCACAATGACCTCTGTTAGTTGCTAATTGCAATCTTACCCCTGGAGTCAATATTCAACCTTCATAGCCTCGATCTTACCAGTTAGTCAGTTGACAGACGGATGAATAGCTGGTGGAGCACAAAGTGGACCTCATCTAGCATGTCTTCCTGCTTCTGGAGTTGCATACAACCTGCAAAAAATACTAAAAATCATAAATCCACCCAGACATACACACAAGGTCAGTGTTTCATTTTCTTGCCGTTTTCTGCTTTTATAGATATAAGCATGTCTGAGCTTTGACTACTTGTAGGAAAATCGGTACGATTCACTCAGTGCAACTAAGTTAAAGGAAAACAAACAAAAAAAGCAAAGCTTCCATGAATTAGTGATATTTTAGTAACAGGATTTAATAAAAAACAGCTCAGATATTTGCTAAAAGTCTGATTTTTGTCTTAACTGTGATTCCATCTTTATCATGGGATATTAATTTTAAAGATTAGTGTTACTTTAGTAGCTTTTGAATAGGCAGACTGATCCATTTCTAACTCATATAGCTATTAAGCTTTATACTCAAAGCTAGGTGTTGAAGCATTTAGCATATCTAACATATCGTAACCTTCAATAAAAATATCACGACAGCTGTATAACATGATATTCTTCTTTTATTCTTAAAAATGGGTCATAACTCATGTTATGCAATTTCCTTTGCCATGACTGGTTTGCTGTAGCCTTATAAGGATTGAAGGAAAGCCTGGGATTATTCATGAGGCTGAACAGCAGATGAAGTCAGGGCTGAGCACAGCTAAACTTATCAAATTTAACTGAACTAAATCTTTAAAGTATCCTGCTCTGTTTATGATGCAACTCTATGTTTAACTTTCTTGAGGCACACTTGTGTATCTTCATTTTTCTAAATGAAATGGAGAATATGTCCCATGCTGCGTTTACCTTTGTTGCTCTTCAACCTTTTCCCAACAAACTTTTTCCTTCCACTCAACTTTTTATCTATATAACTGGATGCACAGATCACAATGACATTATATAGCTTAGTTGGCAAGGTTTGCAAATTCTGGAGGACATAGTATCAAATATCTCTTTTAATGCTTTTTATTAATATGTTTTATTGAGATCCACCTACAAACTGCAAGCAATTACTGGTTGAAAGATACAGTAGTTAGCTGGAAGAGGGAGGGGTGGAGGGATCGGGAGTGACGTGATCAAAAAGGAAATCTTGACAGGTGTGCAGCAGGAGCAGATAGGGAGAAACACGTGAAGAGAGCAGAGTGAAAACCTGCCGATACCCGTCCCTCAACCTGAGATGAAGACAGTGAGGGAAAAGGGGGAGAGTGAGAATATGAGGGAAGGCAGCGTAAAGCAGGAGTATGGAACAGAGAGATCTGTCTCTATTACGGTGGAGGAGATGAAGAGTTTCTACAGATATATGCACTGCTGCCAGCTGCTGCACAGTGGATTTTGCAGAGGTATGTATATGGATGCCTGTGATGATTTAAAAAAAAGCTTTCTGCTGTTGTTTAAAGATGGTGTGTAGATTAGACTTAAATAAACGCAATAAAGCACAAACTGCAAAATTCATAACTGCTATTTATTGGAAACGTACAGCTGAGCAAAATAAAAGTGCAAATTCCCAGGAAATTTTTCATTTCCTTTGTTCTTGTTTTCCAAGCAATGATCACATGGATCCTTCTAACATAATAATCCCTGAAAAAAATTGCTGACTTTTGAGGGGATTTTTTTTTTTTTACTTTTAGGTATGAAATGGCTGGATTTCATATAGGACTGTGCATGATTTGCATTATGAGCTTCAAAAAGAACTGCTTGCAACATTTGAGTCTAGATTTGCATATGTTTTCTTTCTCATCAAGATCTCGTATAACAAACAAAAAAAGAGAAGCGATCTTTTAAAGTTTAGATTTGAGTTCGTCCAATGGGGAAGCTTTCTGCTGTCCCTTTCTTGGGCGTTCAAACAATCCCTTTTGACGTTCGAACCCTCTGCTAAAGTCACTCTCTGAACAAATATTTGAAGTTCTCTTTAGTTCGTCCAAAGGGGCTGGCTCAGCTGTCGTTGTCCACCTCTTCTAAAAACACTCTAAACTGTGATGTTTAGGAACCGATGTGATAAGGGATTTAAAGTGACACAATAACACGCACAAAGAGAGCAAACGTGGATGTCTAACATCCTTGTTTACTTAAGGTGGCACGGAAGAGGTGTGCATTTCAGTAAATGCTAGTATTTGTCTACTATTGATCAAACTGCTTAACAGATAAAGATATCTTATGAGAAGACTAAAGTATTTTCTTTCAGATTTTAAGCTCCTTGCACATTTTAGGGATCGTACAGGTCTATTTATGGGAGCTTTGTTCTGCATTTAGACATGATGGTATTATTTTTAGTAACTCATGTGTGCCACAGACAAAGACAGCGCTGTGTCTCTGCTCTGCATCATGTTTTTCTGGTTAAAGTTGTTAACGGGCATGATATATCAAACATGTTAAAGACTGTTTGCTGAGGTTCAAACGAAGCTTTGTGGGGAAAAAAAGGACATTAGGTGATTATTTGGTATTTTAGATACTGTTTATCTGCTGTGATCTTCATAAACAGACACCGCTCTGGTTTATAGATGGTTTGAAAAGGAGGAAACGGCCTCTGATCAGGAGTCGTGTGAATAGAAAAGCTTTGTCGGTGACATCGGTCTGAGCAGAACGGGGAGATATTTGGTTACCGATGATGGAACGATAGCCGTCGCTCAAAAACGTCATGTGTCAACCTTGCCAGAATACAATTGCTAAATCTTTGAGATGGATCCCTTCAGCCTTTTATCAGCTGTTGAGGCTGGTGGCGCTGGTATCATGGTATGGGGGATGTTTTGTTCACCCAAAGTCCCATTAGCCATTATTCAGTGCCACTACCTTCCTCCTTAAAACTAAAAATCATCTCAATCTCTACACATGCGACCCTTTGCTGTCACCAGATCTATCAATACGATACAGTTCATCACAAAGTTTTAAAACTGTTCTGAGTGCAAAGAACCTTATAGAGAGTTGATAATAGTCCCTCTTAGAAGCTCTGGGTACCAAGGATTAAAGAGGTAAAACTTGGACCCTTGTAATGCGGCGTGGAGGATATAACTTTACCTTTGTTTTGTCGCAAAAAAAAGGAAGAAAAGAAGAGATTGGATGAAGGATTCATGTTTTTCTTTTTCAAGAAATAAACCCAAGGCTGATGGGGCCACTTTATCCATGTTTCAATGTTAGCATAACATTAGAATTAAGTATCAAATTGGCCAAAAAGACATGCAAAGAACCAGAAACCTAAAAGAATCGTGAAATGTTTTTCCAATAATTTTTATACCAATCATTTTCAACATTTTTGAGGTTTTGAGTTCCTAAGAGTCTTTGGCAAGAATTTTTGATTTATCAAGTTTATTAAAAGGGTCAATCTATAAAATGCCAATCTTTCCTCTGCACCCTGAATAAAGGGAAAAACACTGACTGATCGGTGACCCAATTATTGGTAAATGAAGATTGTCAAATGATCGCTGTTCATTGCAATGTTCGGAGGTAAAATTGTAAGTGGAGCAATTCATAATGACAAAAGTGACTGCAACCATGATGGCTTCTAGGTTGCTTCTCTGTTCACTTCATAAAACGCGACTCTTAACATGATCCCCTTTCAGTCTATCCTTGATGGTTTTTCATGGACAGGAGTGTTTTTCCTTGCTGCCATTATTTGGTCAATGATTTCAGCATCATTGTCTTTGCAGGAACAGTCACACCTGCTGCCATTTCTGGGTGAGCTCTGTAATGGCGGCTACCAAATCCCTTTCTAACGCTTTCTCTACAAAAACGGAACTGTTTTTTTTTTTCTTTTTTTTTTTATTAACAGCAATATCCTTGCCTTGAAATACCATTTGATGCAAAAAGATGATGACAGCAAGTATTTCTGCAGAGGTGAACATGGTTCACAGAACAAAATCATTAGTAGGCACCACTCCCTTTTAAAGTGGATACTCTTCCTTTTTTTATTCAGTCTGAATGACAGAAAAATAGCAGCTGCCACGTCTTTAATCTTGTCCCTTAGCAAATTGAATTATTATATAAAAAAAAAGGCAAAGAGACATTTACTAAAACAGAAAATCATATTCTTGTGATTTAAGTTTATCATTCAATCATCTCTCATTAACTGTAATTCATTGGAGTATTTTTGATATTGATTCCAACCAAGAGTTGCACGTTTCCTCCATTGTCCATTAATGCTGTTAATTATTAGTAAATCACAAAACTTTTTTGAGCAAAGCCGGCAAAAGTTTCTCCTCGCAAAGTCGATTCAGCTGCAGAAGAAAAGTGTTGGAAGTTCGGAAAAGAAAATGTTGGATGGTTGGTTTAACTGACCCATATCTAGCAAAGCCCGATCTCCTATAAAAGCTAAAACACATACAGTGGAAATACCGGTAAGGTAACTATTAAGAGGTATTTTTCAAACTACATTGTTGGAAATTATGTAACAGTGATAAACAAACTCATGACACCATTAAAGCCTCCTGATTTTTAAAGGTCAGCTGCTTTTTTTTGGGGTCTTCCTGTGTTATTCCCCAGTCATCTACGCCTTTCCCTTTAACAGTGATCCTTCCTCTTTCTTCAGTCATCTGATGTTAAAAGTTCTCCTTTCTCAAAGCAGTTTCTGTTAATTGCTCCTTTTTGTTTCTGTTTTTTTTAGCTACTTCAACTCTCTAATTTTTTCAATGTTTTCACTGCAGAATGCTCTGTGTATCTAACGCCCAGAGCATGATGCTGCTGCCCCCGTGTCGCAAAGTGGGTTTAGTTGTATTTGTGCCTACGGGTCCTTTTATGAATGGCATGTTTTTCTTTATTCTTCATCAGACTGATAATGATATAATTTAGATCCTTTTAAAGAATCCTTTCCTAGAACCTGACATCTTAACAGTGTCCTATACATCAGCAGGCTGAAAATTAGAGATAAAACATCTTTTATGCAGCTTCAGAAGAATATTGTTGCAAGGATTTGCCTGCACAACAATATCTGTGTAACTAGTAGATGTCTGATGCTAATGGTTCTGCGTTTTACAAGAGAAGACAAGATTATAGACTTTCCACACTTACATATTGGACATCAAAATAGGCAGTGGAGTCAAAACAGAATGACACTGTTTATTGAATATTGATTGTTGGTGTGTCATATTTTAAGAAGATTGGACTTGGCTTTCTAACTAACTTTGTTTCTGACTGTAGAAATAATGCTGAGTTGATGGGTTCAGGCGTTTGCTCAAAGGGAAAAAGAAAATTGGCCTAATGGCTTCCTGCAACCGAATATCTTCATCTTCATGATCTGTTGTGCTTGTCAGAGAGTTTAGGCTTGCAATCCATTCAAGAGGACTTGCTACTGTATGTTAAATCCATAATAATAATAATTAATTAAAAAGTAACATGGTTTTGACAAGTATGTTGTTCCAACTTCTGTAAAGAAGTTTGTGTTTCCTGCTTTAGGTCCGATTCATTTTTAGTCTTGTGAGTCATTTCTAAATTAGTGTGTTCCTGTTTACTCTCAAACGGGCCAATTTGTTTGATCTTACTGTGGAGGAGGTGAGCAGTGTTTCTACTGTGGAGACACAGAAGTCTTTTTCTAGAAATGAAGCTTCAGCTGGAAGCTGCTGTGCCTGCAGTCTGCATCATATCCCTTTTAACAATAAATAGACATCCGTAGCAGTCTGCGTAACATCCTTTAGAAAGAAAACAGACACAGGTGCGCATTTATTTCCCCTTGAAAATTTTGCATTATATGTCATTAATGTTATTAGTGACAATTTTGCACGCTTTGCATATTTAATATCTTTTAATGTCATAGAACTTTTTAGCAAAAAAAGTTTTTACAAAAGGCAGCAAAGGAGGAAAATGCATTTCTACCTCCATGAAACTACTCGGTATCAGTCCTGAGTTTCAGTTGCATTCGACCAGGGCTCAGCAACCCGCGGCTTCCTGGAGCTTTTTCAAAAATGAATGAAAATGGAAAAAGATCGATTTTTTTTTGTTTTAATTTGGTGTGTATGAAGTCAAGTATTCATTCTGTTCTCCAATGCTGTAAAAATGTGCATTATCAATATATTCAAACAATAAATGCAAACGTTTCTGTCAACGAAGATTTGCCTTTTAGCCTGCAACACACGTTTCAGCACGGTGCGGTGCCAGGCAGGTGGCGGTTTTAAACAAACTGACGGGTGTGTCTTATGCCATGGATTCCGAGGTGGTAAAAAAGGAGACAGTTGATGAGAACAGAGAATTCAAAGAAGATGGACCAAATAATTTGCTTTCATTACCAATGTGGAAGGATTGTCTGAATGTCTGCTTTGTAATGAGACTTTGTCAATTAATAAAAGAGTAATTTGGACAGGCAATTCCAGCGAAGGCATGCTAAATATGCAGCCGACCAACAAGTTGGGAGTAAGAGAAAAAGTGTGATTGCAGAACTTCTGAATAAATGACAGGAGAGCAAAGATAGATTTAAGAAGTAGATTGCATCTCCAAACTCCACTACTGCTGCTAGTTTGGTTGCAAGGATGGAAATCCGTTCACAGATCCAACAGGTAGTGCTCTTATGCAGGTATTTTGAATTTTTACCCCCAAATCCTTAAAATAAAAATGACAATTTTTTTTTGTGCTTCTATAATTTCATCAATGACACAAAGCCTAATACATTAATATTGTAATGCAATTTAAACTTAAAGCACCAAATATCGTACAGCAACACAGTCACATAATGTGACATTTGCTCCAGGATAAACATTTAATCATGAATGCTTATTATATATTTAAGTCCATATAATCCATTTTTATAGTGGGCTAATACACTTAAAGCCCGTGTTGCCATACAGGGCTTATATAACAGATTTATTTTAGTTTTTTTGGTCTAATATGGCTCTTTGAACAGTTTAGGTTGCTGACCCCTGCATTAGATGATCTACTTCTCAGGTAAATAACAGTCTGCCACACTTTCATTTACATTTAAACCTAAAGGATTTGTAATTTGATCCTTAGATAACTGAGCCTTCCATTGCAATGTTTACTTTACTGCCACCAAAATATTACATTAATTACAGATTGATAAAATTTCTTAATCTCATACAGTGCAATGCAAACACTCTGTCTGCACTGATGAAGAGCAACTCTTATTGGGACGCTTGATACAGAAACTGCACAACCTGCTTCCTAAATATTTAACCTAATAACTACCTCTTTGCTTGGGAGGACTCGGTAAACAATGAACCTAGTTTCCCAGAAGGTGTGTTGATACTTTGAATATATTTAATAAAATAAGAAAAAGTAGGCAGAGGATTATCATAAGCAGTACACATACGGTACTTAAATGATGTGACCTGGGTTGGTGTCCTGCTAAATCGGCTTAACTTCGGTCCTTAAAGGGTCCATGGCAAGATGGTAAACGGTGTAATATCAGCTTTAAGTTACTAAAATTGTCCCCCTAATGCTTGAAAGGATGTTATAAAATCACAGTTTGGGATCAATTCTTAAAGTTTTCTCAGCTCCAGTCAGCCAAGTTCCACCGATCCAAAATATCAGAGGATTGTCTGCAAATATAACAGATCTACTGACATGCATATAAAAATAGCCGTTGTTTGCCTCTTCTTTGAATTTCTGATTAATAGGAGTGTCCTCATCTGATACCAGATATCTGTTTGATATCAGCTAAAAAACTAATATCAGATGATATTGGACGGTAACTAATATCTCCCATATTTAGGCATCTTAATAGAAACTCTCTGCTTCTGTTTCTTTAAGTCATTGATTAATATTACATGGGTCAGTGGGTTTAGTTATCACATGATCAAAGCATTCGTGCTAAAATCTGATCAGGTTAATATCAGTATCGCTCCATTTGCAAAGTTGCAATACGGATATCTTATTGTTAATTAAACAGTTGTATCTGGACACCCCTATTATTAATATACACTGGAAAAAAGATCTAGAAATAAGTAAACATTTCTTAAATGAAGTGTATTTACCCTTAGTTTAAGTAGGTAAATGAGATAGTTTGCCATTGGAATGACTATTTTTACTTTTAAAATAAGATAATTAGATCATATGCACTTAAAATAAGCCAATGCAATTGAGTTTTCTTGTTTTAAGTTTAAATTGTCTTCTTCCATTGGCAAAGTCTCTCTTTTACGTCCTTAATCCAAAAACAAAAGCACTTATTTTAAGAAAAAATGACTTATCCAGATTTAAATTTTTTCCAGTGTAGGGAAGGACTGCAATCCTCTGATAAGAAATGTCTCTAATAGAAGTGAACCAGAGACCCTTGCAAGAAAGAAATGTAATCTGATTAGGGATTGAGTATCAATTTAAATTTCAAGATTTTTATGATCTGATCTGGTCTGATCTCAAATTGTATTGCATATATAAAAAAACTTTTTTTACTTATACCTGAATTACACAACGTTGTAGTTTCACAGCTTATAGCTACCTGTATTATATCAACATTCAACAGCAAACTGATAAAGGAATGTTTGTTTATAGTTGCTGTAAGAACAGTGGAAAATGCATCTGTAGTAGAGCATTCAAAAACTATTGATTTTATTTATTTAGACATTCAAAAGTGCATTCGCTGGTTTTCTTAGGGTCGTCCTTCTGCTCATTAGCAGGATATTTTGCTTTAGCATTTTCTCCTCTGTTGTAAAATTCATGTTTCCATCATTCGCAGAAGGATTCAGGAGCAGTCCCATACCATCACTCTAACCCCACCATGTCTGACTGTTTATTTGTTGTTACTTTTAAGCCAAACGTAATTAGAGTAAGACTTTCTAAACTGTTCCAGCTCCACCAGTCCACAGAACATTGGAATAGCATTGAAAATCTTCATTAGCTGCCTGGATAGCCAGCCTATGTCTTTCAGTCCCTTTACAATAAACCATTAATGTCTCTTTGAGCATTACAGCAGCTCAGCAGCTGTTTTGAGTTGCAGCAAACTTGGCTTCTATAGGTTCGCTTGAGGTGTTGCAGTTCAGTCTCTCCTAACTCTAACCGATTAAATATTTTTATAGCAAACAGGTTGATTGTATTTTTATTTCTTATACCAGAGCATGGTGTCTCTATTTTTAACCCTTTTAGCCTACGTGATTTCGACGGAAAGTTACTCCTTGTTATGAGGGAAGCAGGGATTCTGCTTTTTGAATCAAGTCAGCCTGTTTTAGGTTGTTTTCTTTCCCTCTGTTGATATGTTTGTTTAATTAGATGATTGTTGTCTTTTTCATGTATTTACTCAGGCTAGAAAGGTTTTATGGAAAGACAGAAGTAGGTTTAAAAAAACTAAAGTGTCTTCTAGTCTCACAGCCATTGTGCATTTTAGCCTGTTTAATATATCAACTAAAAAAATCCTCTGAATTTCTTTTAATCTTAATCTCATTTCCAATATGAGATTCATTTAAGCATTTAGACTAATTTGAATGACAAGTCTCATTCTGAAATTGTCTTTAATCTCTTTTTGCCTAATCACATTTTAACCAAAAGGAACATGTTCAGATGATTAGAAGCAAAAGCTATTTTTATTCTAATATAATTAGACATGTTCTACTTTGTCTCAATGTAAAAAGTCTATTTATAATGTGGATGTAGTATGCCTGATCACGAACATAATCATGAGATGAATAAGAGCACTGTGCAAGATAATAAGACCTTTAATGTTATGAGGGCAATGTGAGGACCTGTGAGGACTCCCTGTCCCTGCATTTTTACTTTAGACTTAGAATTGCCATAGACATTAGCAGAGCTCGTCTTTGATCATGTAAATGAAACAATTTCTCTAATGGCAACACTTTTTCATAACGCTTGTGTGAAACAATTACTAAAAGTATCGGGTCTGTCCAGGGTCGGACTGGGAAAGATTTTCGGTCATTTTTCCATCTACCCCACACTTGCACGAAGCCAGCCAGAAACCCACTCACACATACTAGGTCTATAACGCAAGCCTGAGTGTTGTAAAAACACCAACATAAACCAATTCAAGAGTGAATACATGAAAGCTCATAAATAAGCATTCACTTCAAGTCTAGGTGGCATGTGGGCAATGAAACGGAATTATGTAAACAGATGCAAAACCCCTTCATGCACCGCAACATATTTTTGCGAAATATTCGAACATAAATTCGCCAAATGTAAGAGGAACATTGTGGTTTAGTTTAAAGAAGGCATTTTAGTTTTATTATAGTTTGGTTTGTTGCAAGGATTTTACGGTTTGAAGAAATAGAAAATGACACCATATGCCAACCATCACAAGGATGTGCATGACAAGGAAGGGCTATATATACTTCATGCATCATCTAGGTAGTTAATATTGTATTACTTCTTAAACTCCTAGAGTTACTTATTGTCACAGGTAGGAGCTTCGGCCGGAGAGGAAATGTTGGGGCCGGTATGATTTAAGGAGGGCCGGCCTATGCACGCTGAAATTAGGACCGGCCCACCGTATCACAGATTACCATTCCGAGCCTGGGTCTATATGCCTGCATTTTGAATGGATGTATTAACAAGCTAACTTACTTGGTCTTCCATTGGCAGAACTCTGTTATTCAATGGCTCTGCATGAACCTAAATCTAGACCTATTATCAGAATTCAGAATTCAACTTTTATTGCCATTACTTTGTCACAAGTACAAAGCAACGAAATTTACCTTTTAACCCATCCCTATGGGGAGCAGTGGGCTGCCATTGTGCGGCGCCAGGGGAGCAGTGTAGGGGTTAAAGATCTTGCTCAGGGACCCAGAATGGCAGTCAATGGGAGTGGGGCTTGAACTCTGAACCTCTGGGATCCAAGCGCAATGCTCTAACCGCTAGGCCACCACTTCCTCTTTGCACAGTTTGGGGATCTGGGGCATAGCTTAAATAAACATTTTCACAGCTTATCTTTGTCAAACCTGACTCTGAGCTTAAGCTTTTTTGAATAGTAAAGCAAATCAGTTTCTAGATGCATAACACTGGTAGAGATAGAAATATAGTTTCATGTATTGACTGTAGGGCTCTATGAAAATGAACATAATTTCTAATTATTTGTAAAAAAAAAAAAAAAAAATTAAAAAAGGAGAAAAAAAAGCCCTTTTACTTTCTGTATGCTTTCATCTGTAACAATGTCCAGATAAGAGGGAAAGTTTGAGTCTCTTTTTATCTCTTGTTATCTTTTCTGCTATTGAAGTCTGAACAAAGATTACAGAACCATAAAAATGTGAGGTTGTGACATGACAGCCAATGGATATGGACTATCCTCTCCTTGTCAGTTGTCAGTTTGCCGTATTTAAAAATAATTTGTTGTTTCCCCTAATATAAGGAAAGTGGTGATCAGTCGATATTAAGTTACCCATTATCTGCATTTGCTGGCTTTACTTTTAGGTTTGAATAAAAACTGGATTTCAGAATTAATCAGAATCAAGTTTATTTGCAAGTAGGTTTGCACTTACAAGGAATTTGATTTGATGATGATGCAGACAAATTAAATATATATACAGAATACAGGATCTATAGTTATATTTAATATAAAACATTACAATATACTATATACCATATAGGCTATAGTATAGCTATGTACTATATACAGTTCATAGCTTGGTTTTTAGATAACAGACTGTTTTAATTAAAGTATTTTTTTTTTCTGAAGGGTTGCATCTTTAAAACCTCGAATGGCTATTCTCATACTCACCAGTGTGTGGCAGACTGGGTCCCAATGCTGTCCTCACTGCCATTGTTTGCTTGTGGGGGAGTTTCTTCACTTAAATGGAGGAGAAAAAAATTAATGATTAAGATTAGGAAAGGAGGGGGTCTTTCTTTTGCATTGCACGGCAAAGTGGTGCCTTTTTGCAGGTATGCATACTCCTACATTTTCAACATGGATCCTGCTTTTTCTTATTGCTTTTATGGCTACAATCTTCACCCAGATAATGAAACTTAACAACTAATACTAACAGTAATCATCACCATTTATTTACATTTATTAACAAATCAATGTAGAAACTGCTGCATTTTTAAATATGTCTCTGGAAGAAGTATGATATGTGATACCAGGGGCGGACCGTCTGAATCTCCTCCTCCTTACTGGCACACAGACTGTGGGAGTGGATGTATGTGTCTGTGTGTGGGGGGGTGAGCATGGTAGGGGGCTGTGCTGTCTGGTGACAGCTCAGTAAGCAGCTGAAATCCTCGGCTGTGGCAGAATGGACAACCTCACCTTCCACCAGGATGTTCTCTGACAGAAACTTTGGTTGCGTTCGACTGTCTTTTAGCTCAGCGTGGGTGTGGGTGAGCGTGGGTGAGAGGGCATGCTTGTCTCTGTAAAACCATGGCTCTGAACAGAGTGTCTCAGCTGTGCCACGAGATCACCAGGCTGTGGCTGCAGCTGAAGATGATAACAGGTAGAGCTGAGTTTCCTCTGAGACAAGTCTATCTTGTAATAGAATATACTCTATGATAAAAGCCACAATTCAGGTGATTTTTATGCATCTCATCTGTTTAGACAGAGAAATGTAAAATGTCTTATTTTTATTTAGAGAATAATAAATCCTCTTATTTAGAATTTAGATTTTTTAAATGAGACAAACTGTCAAACAAAATGAATTTGAAATCTTTCCTATAAAAACATTCTATTTTTAATTCATGTAGAAATTAAATGCTAGAATAAACTTTAAAGAAGGTAATGCCTGATTATATATTAGAAATTTGGTGTGCATTATTCTGGTCAGATTTTCCCTAATTAATCTGCAAGGGCTGGTTACTGTGTTTTAATCTATGCAGTTCATGTTTTTTCTTTCAGCTCTCACGTGCTGAATCTAACTGCTGACAATCTTGTTTGACATTACTTATAAGTTGTCATGTTCCCCATTTTGTAATCTATGTTTCCAATAGGGGCGATAATTAACAGCTTCTGGGCAGGGCGGCTTGTCGTCATGTGTTTTTCCATCTTTATGACTTGATCATGTCTTCCTTAAATGGAAGGTGTCATTAACCAGTGAAGCTGTGAATTTTTTAGTTCCTTTTTTAGTAGCATTTTATTTAGAAGACTCAAATTAGCGCACAACGTAAAAAGAAAGATAGTTTTTACAAATGCAAATCCAGAATGTGTATTACCTTCTCCTGGTGCTGTGAGAGCTGCACATTTGCAAAGTAGCTCATGCTTTGTTGGATTGGATAAAGAGGTTTGGTGAACATTAGTTTTGAAATTGCCAGATTCTCTCTCTATAGGATGTTTGGCCTGACTTTGTTTAGGCCACTCTGACACATTACGATTCTCTCTGTTTCCGTTACTGTGTAGAGTTGTTGTCCAAATGGTAAATCTCAAGTATGTTCCAGTTTTAGATGGGTATTCTTTCAGTACTGTCCTTATTTAACTGCTCCCATCATCTGATTCTGTCTCCTTGAACCCCAGTTGGTCTTGGCAGATGGCCGCTCACACTGAGCCTGTTTTTGCTGGGGGTTTTTCCTCTCCACTGTCACTACAAGCATTCTTAGTGTGAGAGATTGTCTTTGAGTGAATTAGTCTATGCAATCAGCTGGTTTTCCTTAGATTGAAAACTTTGAATCAGTTTGAGTGTATGATCAGGATAAATTGTCTCTGATGACATGTGTAGTGAATTGGCACTGTATAAATAAACTTAATTGAACTGAATTGAACTCCAATCAGCCTCTCTGTCCCTGCTGCCAATTCTCCCTGCATGGACGCCTCGTTCTGTATGATGTGCAGCATCTAAAGTTGCATTCAAAATCCTGACATTTTGGTTTTACCTTTTTCCACGTTTGTTGAAACCTGTGACAAACTTACAGCAGTGGATTTCATGCAGTTTTTGTGGAGTATATGACTTTTATATGTCCTGTAAATGTCTTCCGTCACCTGAACCCTGGATCTCTGTAGCTTCTCCAGTGTTACCAAGGTCCTCTATTTAGCTTGTTCGATTACTGTTCTCCTTACAAAGACTCAGTTTGGGTGGAAGGCCATGTGATGGTAAACATCCAGATGTCGATCTACAATACATTTACAATAATCCTTTACTAATATAGTCCTTTCACCCAGAGCCATGTTTAAATTAATTGGCAATCACTGAAATAACATAATTATTGCGACCCGATTATTATAATATTATTTTTTTTCACATTGATTTTGTCTCGTTTGCACCGAGACGTTGTCCGTCGAATGCTTACATAATCAAATCCAAGGTGGACAGTGCATTCTGTCCTCAGGTTGTACAGTTGTTTTGCCGAAGCAAACTGTGGGATCATATAACCCTCGGTACAGTATGCTGAGGAGCACACTGACAGCATGTTAATCACATTCATCCCATTAATTCTGTGTGTTTCCTCTTGTCATTTCGGGGCACAACCCTTTTCGGCCTGTGGACATCAACATCTCCTCCCCCCCCTCTTTCCACTCTCTTGTGTGCTCGCTGGCTGACTTTTCTGTTGTTTTTATTCAGCTCTTTTTGTTTGCTTTGGTGAGAATTATCAGTCGAACCATGAGCTGCTGTGTTTATCATAATCCATGGAGATTGTATCGAGCTCAATGTTGGCTTTTACAGGTTTGTTTAGTTTGGTGTGTTTTGCTGGCCAACCTAAATCCTGTTCACACATAAAAAAAACATTGCAAAAAAGTGGCTACCTCTCTCTTAGTCTGAATTTTCATCTCTGCTTCCAAAAGCTGCTGTGCATCACAGTCTCGGATATCTCACAAATGATTGTTAAATTTGTTCTTTGTATCCAACAGCAGGACAACACCAACGATTTGCAACAGAAATCAATAAATATACCAGAGGAAAGCTAAATGAATCTTTCATGATCCCTGAGGGAGGAAACAGATGCTCGACAAATCAAATAAACTGATTAATAAATGAGGGAAACACTTTCATCAGGTTTAAACAAATCAAATTCATTTTAAGTTTTATAACATGGTGAGGCATGCCAGGCTGTTGTAATCTGTAACACAGCAAGGTTTATTTTATTATTTTATGTTAAAGTTATGGGTTATCTTACTTCCATCCATCCCTGCTGGGATAAAGCGTGACAGAAAGCGTTAAGAATGAAACAAATATCTTAACTTTGTGCGTTCAGATGAGTTTGCTCATCAGTGTAATATTACCGGTCATAACTGAATTTAGAATTTGTTATGATGATTTTATTTTAACTGCATTTTCTGCTAAATATGTAAGCTAATTACTCCAAAATTAATTTTCAGGGCCATGCTGTGTTTTTGTAGAAAAATCAACAGCATGAGTACTCATATAGAGTTCAGGTTGGGTTTAGGAGGTTCAGGAGCAGCAATGTAAAGCAATTCTAAGGAATAAAAATATCTAAATTCATCCCTCATATTAAGTTTTCTTTTTAAAGATATTGTGGAGGATTTTTTAAAAGACCCGCCCTCTCCACTTTAAGAAGAAAATGCGCGTGCAAGAGCATGCACAAGCTCATTTCTCCTTGTGCACGCCCTGTTTAAAATGTGCTGTTCTCATTGTTCATACAAGCTTACTATGTCCACATACAGCAGGGATTATAGAGTGGACTTTATAGTGAACTCGGTTAACTGACCATTTGGACAGATGATCAATGCTTTTTGCTTTGTTTGTCACGTAACTCCTCTGTGCGGTGCATGTGCTATCTTTGTTAATAGTCGCCACTATAGGGTAGCGATAGCCTACGGCAGTGGGCTGCTGTGACAGCAAATCCCATGATGCTTTGCATGGAGAGCTCTCCGCAGAAAGCATTACGGGATATATCTGCATCCTCCGAGGCCTTTCTTTTCTTCTCATACACTTCGTTGAAACTTTTTCTCTTACGACCCTCGACCATTTTCAAAGAACCACTGTGAGAAAGGTGAGCTTCAGCGATTGTTTGAAACCATAGCTCACCACACATATGTGGCTTAAAGTGCACATGCGCAGAAAAAGTTAGCTAACAGGATGAGCATGTGGTACGGCCTTATGTAAACATATTACTAGAATGATTGACAATTAGGAGGACCACTTATTTAGATGATCAACCTGAAAATAAAAGATCGTCCTCCATACCTTTAAGTTTGAGCATGCCGACTAGGGCTGAAACTAACAATGAATTGCAAATTGATTAAACTGTTGGATTTTTTTTTCAATTAATCAATTAATAATCAGATAGCCAAAGGTTCATTAAAGAAGAATGTTAATAAATTAACCCTGGTGAAACCAAATGTTTCCATTTGATGAGTTCTGGATTGAACATATTGACAGACAATAAAAAGGTTTTATTTATCTTAAATGCAAAATTTTTACATATTTTCTTAGAATTTTGATATAATTACTGCTCTATTTGGTTGCTCTGTCAGCTAAAGGCATGTTTTACAGTCTCTATACTCCATTTAACAATTAATCGATTAATAAATAAGTTGACTAATTCAATAATCGATTAATCATGATATGATTCCTAGTGCTGACACCTGTGCGACTCGGTGCAACAGCGCTGGTCAGAACTGGAGCTAATTTTTCAAAGTTTACCTAAATCCAAAGGGCTTTTAAATCCCAATGTAGGTTGTAGGTTTGTTACGTCTTTTAATAGAGCACACAGAATATTATCACTGGTTTTCTAGAGAATAAGTAATCAAAAAATTACTTTTGTTTTCCTGAAGTTATAAATGTGACCAAGTTAAAGTCTTCAAAAAAAAAAAAAAATTAATTATGCCACTGCATCCAAAAAAAAAGAACTTTAAGGTTTTTACACTATTTACACAGGTTGGTGTTTGTTGGCATTAGAAAGCCTCTGTTTCAGGCACATCTGTACAATAAAACGCCTGTTTAAACAGTAGAAAGGAAGAAAAATTGATAACATTCAGTTAAAAAAAAAAGATTTTTCTATATATTTTCAAATATTAGGAATATCTTCAGGAAAGGTATCGCTGCAACGACTAACTGTATACGGAACAGCAGTGTTAGTGGAATAAGTAACTCTTTTTCCACATATATGTGCTTTCTTCCAGGGCAAGTAAAAACACAGCCCGGTGTGATTATTTGCCTACTGCCTGCCTCTCTCTCTTACCCTCTTTGTATGTCATTTCCATTTTTTTTTATCCTCCCCCAGCTGCCTTTCTAAGGTTTCGTGCTCTTTGTTCAGTGTAGTGTAATGACTAGTCGCTATGGCCAGAGGGCAGCTAAAAAGGGGATGCTGTCATATTTGCTGGCTTTGCGCTCTGTAGAGCTATTACTGTAATGGTAAGGAAAGAGGAAAGGAGGGAATGTAGGTTTAAACCCACAGAACTGCAAGCATAAATATGCTTTGTAGTCCAGTGATTTGGGAGTTCCTTTGAGCCATAAATAATCATGTGGGATCACAAGCTTGTGTTGCGTTCTTTGCCTGCAGGGCAGGTGGAGTTTTACAATATGCTCTAACAACGTTTGTGGTTTCTCTCTCTGTTTAACATGAGGTATTTAGTGGGTTTAAGATATGCCTTCTAAAATTAAGCTTGTGTTGAAAATTGTTAGATTCATTGATCCACGGTTATACTTCTTTTTTAAATATGTATATGACAAATTTTGTCCAAAAATATCAGTTGACATTTAGATGCGAGTGTGGAACAAACAATCAAGATGTTAAAATGACCAAATTAATGTGGCCCGCCAAAGCTTTATTTGATGATAATTAAAGGTATTACGGAGGATGTTCTTTTTTTATCATCAAAATAAGTGGTCATTCTGGTGATATGTTTACATAAGGCTGTTCTACGTGCTCGGTGGTGAGTCTGACATAGTGGAAAAATTGTAAATCTTGTATGAACGATGCAAACTTTTAAACAGGATTTGGCTCGTGTACGCTCTAGCACACGTTTCACAGGCGTTCCCTCTCAGGAGCGGGTACAGGGCTGTGCATGAGTATTTTTTTAAAGTGGAGAGGACGAGTCTTTTAAAAAATTCACTAAAATCCTCCACTATACATTTTAATGTAACCATTTTGTTTTTCAAATTATTTAAGCATTCAACTTTTTTGTAATTTTTATTTTTTTTATAATAGTGGAGTAGTGACTTGTCTCAATTCTTAGAGACCTAAGAAACCGGCACCCGTCAGAAAGATTTTAAAGCGCCTTGTGGTGAGCTGCTCATATAATTTTTCACACTGCTGAATGACTCATTTGGACAAAAAGCATTAATTACCCCAGGAATTCTGGTGGTATTTACCTAGAAAACTTTTCTGATGTAATTCTGAAAATATGTTTTTTCCTTGGTGCCCACTGATGTTACAGTATAAGCATTTCTCCCAATGACTGTACTATTGAGAAATGTGATGTCAGGAAGCCATTTAGTGGTTTCGTATGTCCTACTTTTCTCCACTTAATCACTCTGTGTTAGAATTAAAGTACTAATAATAGGATTATTTACCTCCTTTTAACACATGGGGTCCTAATGCCTCAAATTTGTTGGAAGGAAGTGAAGTTAGGATATTTTTTGGACAGAATCTGCAATGAAATGTTTCCATATAGTGAATCAGATAGATGTAGTAATATCCCGCTACTGTACATCTAATTATTGCTCATTAATATGCAGTTAAAGCATTTGGAGACATTTATCGATTGTATTTGATCTAGAATTCCAAGAAAAAAATATGTTCTTTTTAAGAGAAATTATGCACACATGGTTTGGCTGTTGACTCCCTGCTTGAGCAGAGTTTCTTAACCCGCTAGATTAGTTGTGTCGTGTCAACATCAACTAGCTGCACATTTTTGCTTCACTTACGTTAAACAATCTTTATGTTCGATAACCCTGGCCAAAATGTTTTACCAATAGGGGCAAATCTTATTTTTTAAATGTTTATCATTGCAGTGGTGATTTAAGAACAAAAGTGCTTTTGACCTGTGTTCTGAGAGAGGCCACACCACTCTAAGCTACCCCTTTTTGAAAGTCAAATTTTGTCAATAAATCATCTCTTTCTCCAGACCTAAAAAATGACAGCCTTTAAGAGCTATTTACTATTTTTAAAAGGAGTTAATGTTGGTTTAGTTTATACGGATTGTAAAAAGAAAAAGAAAAAATTGTTTAGGAAGAAAGCAATTGATCATCAGTATAAGGGAAAGCCTATGTTCAGTGTGACATCTTCAAATGCACATTTGCCCTACAACAATTTTAAACATTTAGATCTCATAAGAGATAATAAAGAAATAAATAGGGATCATAACCTTATTGTAATCTCTGTAATTTTAAATCTGGGAAGTATCTGATTTTTATAACTAGTTCAAAATTGGGCAGAGTAATTAGAAGTAAGTACCCAGTACATGAAAGAATGTGAGTCAAAATCAAATCGGGTAGTTCTGTTTCGCATGGTGAAAGATGTTCCATTTTAAAACGTCTTCTTTTAAAAAAGGAAGTGCTGGTCCTGAATAGAAACAATGCTGAAATGATATTTTGTGATTTTCAGGGTTTGAGAAATTTATTTTTGTTTCCCTTGCTTCTCGAATAAAGCTAATGAGACCCAAACAGAACTTGTTTTGTTCCACAGGTGTTCATTGCCATCTAAGAAGTTGCCCCTTGTCATTGTACAATTAATCAGTAATGCGTCATCCAACATTAAGCAGAGGATGTTTTTGTTGTTGTTTTTCTTTATTGCTCATTGCTTAAAAATATATATATATATATATTCATTTATACACTCTCTAAATCAACATATTGAAGCCCAATAATTGTCAGGTTTTAAAAATAGTTTGGATCAAATTTGCTTCAGTAGGCATATAGGAGCAAAACTGGAGAGATGGTTGCGTATCTGTTGTGACGGCAGTGCAGACTGTAGACAGAGGGACAGTATTGTGTTGTTTGGCCGAGATGATGATGCCACCATCTATTCAGTAAATCAGGGCTCAGTGCCAAAGATGAGCAAGCCCAAAGCCATTGTTTTCTCTACCGTAAAGAGGGAAACAGTACTGGCTTTAAATTAGAGAATAATATCAAGTCACTTAAGCTGAAAAAATATTGATCTGGTTGTTACGTAATAGAGAGAGGGTGGCAACAATGAGACAAGAACACTGACAATATCAAAGGTTTTGCAGGGGCAGAATTGACTAGTCTCAACCAGTCGTATAAAGGGAAACTCACACCAGATGCATGACAGTGCTTAAAGGCAGTATGCCTGGATTAGGCGTGTAAAAGCATTCTGTTTTGAACAGTTCAATTATTTACACTAGATGCGTGTTACAATAACTCAACACCAGCATTATGCTTGTTCATGCAGTATGCTACGCTGCACCTACTTCTAGGCTGAGCTTCTAATTTCAGGCTCCTGTTTGAAAAGAAAGAATCAGGAAAACATCAGATGTCAAGAACTTGTCAACCCTCTAGTTGGTGCTCTTTCTGCAAAATGAGATACAAATCCTAAAGTTGTTCATTCAGGTGCGCCCCATCTGAAGTTCTTTATAGTTTTGAAAAGCTAGAATATACTATTTCTAATCAGATGATCAAGACACATAATTTTTGGTGATCAAAACATAGGATTTCTTACCCATGTTGATTAAATTACTTAGTCATGTAGTGAAAGTTCTTGTCTGCTCAGAAAGCTGTTTCTGTGGAGTTTACTTTGTAGTTTCTGGTATTAATTTTCCATTTATTAAATATCCACATAAGCCACGCCGCCTATGTCATGCACCTGGTGTATTTACATTCTAAGGTTTTACCTGGACTCTATAGATGTTGCACCGGCATTCCAAATCAATGCATACTATTGCCAAAAGGTAGGCTGGGTCTCCCAGCCACGAGAGGTGAACAAGATGACAAGATGCCACGAGAGGTGAACAACATAACTCTTTTATGCAATGAGGAACAAGATGAGTATGGCCAAAGCACTACAAAGTGACCCCCAGTGGGCCACTAGCAATGATGTCGGTGACTAAACGAATACAAACAGACTTCATGAGGGAGGTTTGAGGGCCCATTTTCGTCTAGTAGGCACTGTGCTGACTGCCTGGCCAAAGATCTTTAGAATATGCAGGTTCAGCACTGGCACGCTGTCCTTTTTGAAGACGAGGCCAGGTTCACTCCGAGCTCATATGACAGACTTGAAAGGATCGGGAGAAGTGGAGAACTTTATGGTCCCTGCAAATTGTTTAGCACGATCAGTTTGGTGGAGGGTAGGTGTTGGTTTTGGGATGCCTAACCATGGGGGACTTCTGCACCTAGAGGAGAAACTAGGGCATCCTGAATGCCATTGGGTGTTGGGGGGAAATACACCAATTTCATACCCTTTTCTGGTGCCGTGGGTTCTGGGTTTCTGCTTGTGCACGATAATACTAATATAGTATGCCGAATATGCAGAGTTTCTAGAGAATGAAGGGATTGGTATTGTTGGCTGCCCTCCATTTTCCATGAAACAAAATCCAATAGAACATCTTTGGGGAATCATGTTTTGGTCAATCCAACACAACCAGGTTGTACATCACATGGCCCAGAAGCTCATTGATGCCCAGATGAAGATCTGGGAGGAGATGGACCAAGTAATGACTTTTGAGTTGCTGTAATGATATTTCAGCAAATATGGTCCAGCCTGTCACACAGTTAAATATTTTTAGTTAGATTAAGCCTTCTGGGGATGGATAACTGTCTCTTTCAACAAATGATGAGGAAAGCATGTTTTATTCCTGACACATTACCCTCTCCTTATTAATATCCACATTATTGTATTTTTCATCTGAGATCTGATGTGTTTTTAAAGGTCTCCTTCAACTGTTTGAGACCTGTATTAAAACTGTAACAAGGACGCATTTTCAGGAGTTAAGAGGGTTTCATCTAAGCCAAGAAATCCTGTAAACATCAGTAATATTCTAACATATGACCTCTTCCAACCAGCCTTAATTCCAGCTTTGGGTGTGGGGATGGGTACATACCAGGACACTCCTGGCCCTGTGACCCAGTTGTTGTTCAGCCCAACATGTGTGTGTGTCAGCCGCTGGCCCATGTGCTTCAGATACCACACAGCAGGGACAGATGGAGCTTTGGTAAACCCAGACTGTAAAGCCAGATAATAGAGCTTGGATTCCCCCTCACACACACGTGCAAACATATATGCAGAAAAGCTGATGGACTGTTGCTTCCCTTTTTATAAAAACACCCAGCTGGTCACGTCTCTGTTGCCATTTGATGCCAGTAGGGTGACTTTTGACTTCATGCCATGAATTCACAAAAAACATCCCCTTTATTACTGAAAGCTTATACTTTATTCATTGATCCCTAAAATTCTTCTATAAATTTAACTTTTTAAGTTTTGAATGTAAGAAGAATTGAAGATATACCAAAACACCTTTAATATAGACCTTTGTCTGTAGGTCAGTTGCAGCCAGGAAATTATTAGTGTACATTAATAAATAACATTGACACCCATTAAGGTCAATTTATGCTCCAGGTCTCCGGTTGTTCCTGCATGTCCAGGTCCTTTATGTCCAACTACACCAGGCTTGTTTTTGTTAGGATAACTCCCAGCTAGGGGTCTTGTGCGTCCATTAACGTGTGCTTGAGCAAACATCAGATGGCTTCCCGGCTTCCTGTGGCTTTGAACTTTGACCTGCCACCAGAGCCGCTGGCCGTCATAAAGAGCGGAGCAGCTGGCTGCTGTCTTTGTACTGCTGGTGTGTGTGAGTTTGTGTGTTTAGCAGCAAAAAAACCTGTAGGAACATGACTTCTGCACAAAAGATGAGGCTGTGAGGTTATAATGGAGATAATACCGATCTGTCTTTACAGGATTCAGCCAAAACATTTCCTTCCTTCCCCTTCTAAGTCCCAAAATAAGCAGTGGTTTTACGTGTTTCACAAATTCAGATTTTAAAAAGAAAGCCGTACATTGACAAGGAATTCACACGTGGAGTTGGAAGTTCAGGACTGTAACAGTGCCTGTAATTAAGTGTTTAACTGTAAACGTGATACAGTTATGTAGGAGCTGAAACAGATGTTCACTTGCTTGTTTTCCATGTAACAATGAGTCACCTGCTGGAGACAGCAAAAAAATACTTTTGAAGTCTAGAAATGTGACAAAAGATTATCACCACATTTGGACAATACTAGAGTAGCTGCTTAGGATTTTCCATCTTAGAAAATGTAATTCAATTCAGTTTATCTCTATAGCGTCAATTCAGAACAAATTTCATCTCCAGGCACTTTACAGAGCCAATTCATCCAAATCATTCAATCAAATTGATTGAAAGTTTTCTATCTAAAAAAAAAAAAACAGGTGATTGCATCGACTCATTGATTTGAAGGCAATCCCGCAAACCAAGCATGCTTGTAGTGACAGTAGAGAGGAAAAGTCCCTTTTAACAGGAAGAAACCTCCAGCAGAACCAGGCTCAGTGTGAGCAACCAGCTGCCGAGGCCGACTGGGGTTCAAGGAGACACAAGCACATAGAAAAAGAAGCAGAGTTACAAAAGGCAACTGTCAAACAGCTCCACCGGCGCCCTGTCCAGGAAACACACAGCCAGACAGATGAGGTCCGAGTCAGCTCCCATGTTAGAGGATGAAGAGAGTACATCCAGCCAATCACAGTCCGATAAACAGAACTACACTGAAAAACAGGCTGAGCTTGAACATCTATAAACAAAGGTGTTGATCATAGCAGCACAACTGATATTTCTCTCCAGTAGGGTGTCATAGCTAAACATGAACAGACCAGATGAAGCTACTAAGAGAAAAAGCAGAGAGAGAATGGTGTTAGATTGTACTAACAAATTCTACAGAGTGGTGAATACAGATAGAATGATGAAAGAAGAGTGCCCATGTCCTCCAGCAGTCTAAGCCTATAGCAGCATAACTACCGTATTTTCACGACTATTAGGCGCATATAAACTTCTTTTTTTCCCCTCAAAATGTGTGGCGCGCCCTATAGTGCGGTGCGCCCTGTGTGTTGTTACTGCGGACTTTGTTGAGACCACCATGAGAACGTTAAAGGGGGAAGTGTGGGCGTGGATTGTGTATAAAAGAACAGGTATGTGCTTTATGCAGAACTCCTCATCTCCTCATTGAGGAGATGATGAAAGAGTGGCTGAGGGAGGTGTATGTAAGGAGTCCAGGTGGTTTTTTCCCACGCATCACCATTGATGTTAATCTGTGACTCCATGCGTGCCCATCTCACAGCTGATGTGGAAAGACATGGTGAAACAAATGACTGCTGTGCTTGCTGTTATTCCGGGAGGTCTGACAAAGCAACTTCAACCGCTCGACATCGGTGTGAACCAGCCGCTCAAAGTAATGCTGCGTTCACACCGGACACAACAAGAGTAGCAAAATCACGTCTGCTGCTTCCTTTTTGCTGCTTGTACCAGTTTAGTTCTGATGCGTGGCTGAAGCAGCTTTGCTGCTCTGGCTGCGTGGTGCAAAGTGTGTCTGACGCGCGTTGAGCGGAGCTACTCTATCCTTTATTTGCCCTGCAGCTATATTTGCTGTGATCAGTGGGAATAAAGTAGTTTAAATATGTTTTAAAGTGAGAAAGTCCACCTGAAAACTTAATCATTGCAGTCAGTTCATCCAGATTAAAATCCCACCTTCCAATATTAAATATTTATAATAATTAAATGTTTCAGAGGAGTGATCACAGCGCTCTGTGTCATCTGCGATGTGTCTGTCTCACGGCCAGCTCCCAGGTTTGATTAATATTTTGTAATAAATACATGAATAAAGCACAAACACACTCAGTTTTGCTCCCGCTCTATTTTTAAATATGCAGTATTTAAATGTAGTAGAGAATATGTACCGGTATATAAAACCCGCGCACTATAGTCCGGTGCGCCTTATGTGGGTGTTAAATACAGTAATGGCACACATAACTGAGACTGCGCCTTTTAGTACGGTGCGCCTTATGGTTGTGAAAATACGGTATAGAGATAGCTCAGCCTAATCTGAGCCACTCTAACTATAAGCTTTATCAAGTAGGAAAGTTATAAGCCAAGCCTTAGAAGTAGACAAGGTGTCATCCTCACAAATCAGTCTATTATAAGAAATACTCATTTATTTCAGTGAATCAGATGATAAAAAAATATTTCTGCATGCACTGAATTTAGTAGGAGTTAAGGAGGAGGATGTTCTAATCGGTTTTGATGCACCCGTAGCAGATTTGGGTAATAAAAAAACAAAAGTCATATTCGGTTGTTTCACTTTAGCCAAAAAAAGGGATTCCTAGTAGTTGAAGTAGTACTGACCGCATTTTTTCATTACTTGGTGTCGGTTAACACAGAAGTTTGTTGGCATTTTTAAACGTAGGAGATAAATGTTTGAAGAAATGCAACGGTTGTTGGAAAATGTTGTGCTGCTCCTGAGCTTCTGGTGGCAGGCGGATCACATCCAACGTATCGGCTACCTGCAGGCCAACACATAAAATATGTAGAGACGTTCAATGAAACCCTGTCCGTCATGTCACCCTAACCCTCTACGACGCATTTCTCCATCCCGTCTCCTCTTTGTCCGTCCACCCTTCTATCGTCATGCTTTTCTCTGTGCAGAAAGCAAAGCTTCAGCCGAAAAGGCCGAAGAAATGGAGTTTATTGAAACATGTGGCTTTCTCATATTGAAATTTAAGAAATTGTTGCAAACAAGTTCCTGTGTGATGTTTGGTTTGTTCTGGGGTAAAAATTTTAGAGACAAAGATCAAGAAGATCTCTGATGAATCAAATGTTGACCCTTTTATTGATGTGATATTTACTCTTAAGTAAAAACGTTGCTGGTATGTGTCGATTTTTTTTTTTTTTAGTGAAGACTCTGAGAAAAAGGATGAATGAAATGTGGAAGGGGTGTCAGAGCCCTGGGGGAAGGGAATGAGAAGGCAGGGTGGGGGGGATTCTTTCTAGCCCTCCCACATAATCACTATTTGTGTTTAGCAGCATTGGCCCACTTCTGCTCTGTGTGTAATGTGTGTGTGTGTTTGTGATGTTTGGGGAGTAAAGGGGTTCCTCTGCAGCTCGTAGTTTAATTTTATTCAGTCCAACAAGGACAAAGCAAGGTTTTCGGGTTGCAGCAGCAGTGAAAAGCCGCCCGACGCCTGAATGTCTAATAGATTTGCACCGTTCCCCTGCTATACCAGGGCAGAAGCTTGTTTCAGCTTCATCAAATCATTTTTTCTTTCTCAAACTCAAATATGTTGTTACCCACACAAAGCAGGTAGCTCAAAGGACATAAAAAATAGGAAAAAATCAAAATGAGTGATTTTATGTTTCTGTCTGGTAATGAAAGGACATTATTGATATCTGAAATGGAACTAGTCCCATTTAACGCAAATAAAAAAAAAATCGTAAGTAATAATATTTTCGACAAACTGTAAATAGTTTAACGTAAAGTTTAAATGTTTTAGTAACATTGTGTATTGCTTTACCTTTATCTGTTGCTAGAATATATGTACTTGTCAAATAAAACTCAAAATAAGTGGATTTCTATTGTGTAAAATTTATTTTACTCTGCATTTTGATCTGTTCGTTGGTTTTTATATTAACTAGATTTCTTTACAATTGTCCTTTTTGCTTAATTCTTTTAAATACAAGTCTATTCTTACTATTGTTTAGTCAAATACCTCTATGACTCGTCTGACTTTCCACAATCTATAAAGGACTTTCTATGAAAAATAAATCTAGGAAAACCAGGTTTGGGGTACTTTTAGACGATTAAAGTCAGCAGTGGGCTTTTCATTGGTTCCATCTAGAAAGGAAATGCAGCTAAACACAGTAGCACTGCGCATCAAGTACTTTTCTATGGAAAAAAAGTAAGACAGCTCTGAGAAAATTGTCAGAGAGTGCTCTATCAGTATCCTGATGCATCTCAATAATTGGGTACAAAAATTCTAAAAGCTGAGTATGTCTTCTGGACAGGCTCTTTGTTGAAATATTTCATCCTTTCTCTATGAAACGTACATTTTAGAGAGAAGACTTGCTCACCACCCAGCCAAACAGTATTGATAAGCTCCCCTCTCTAAAGCGAGGGGTACCTTCAATAGAAAGAGCCCTGTCAAAGCCTTCAAAGCAAGAGGTACAGTCAGACATGAAACCACATGGTTTGGAAGAATTTGTCTTTAAAAAAAAAAAAAAAGTGAAAAAAAGACCCAGAAGAACAAAACTACTAGAGCTTTCTATGAGATTGAAAAACTATGTCAATTCACCATGATCTTGTTGAAACGAATGCACAAAGAGACTCTGAGCTCTTGTCACTTTTATATTAAAAGAAAACCACATAATAATGCATTGAGGTAAAATCAAGAGTTCTCTCATTGACTGTCTAGAAGAGAGATGCAGCAAATCAGAAAGCGAGGACTGCTTTCTATGCTAAGAAAAACAAAATAACAAATATTAATAAATAACTACAACTAAAATATATAGTAGTAAACTAGAACTTTTGTTTAATTATCCTTTTTTTAGATTTTAAATCTTTGATTTTAGGAGTTAATTTTACTGTGGCTTGCAGTTGTCGTCGGGCTGCTTTGAGGTCTTTTTTTAACACAAATAGAAATTCATCTGAAGTCAAAGACTAATGTTACGTGTCAGGCTGTGATCCAGAGCTGGAGTCCTGGTCCAATCTGCCAGCTGCTTACGACACACTGAGACACACAGGCTGCAGCATGGAGATCAAATGTCCTCTGATGCTGAGTATTTACCACTTTTCCTTTTAGACTCCTTGAAATTCATGAGTACGGCTTTGAATCCGAACACAGATAGTGTGCAGACGGGGACCTTTCGTTTATTTATTTGGTTATTTGTTTTCATGTTGCAGGAAGTGTTTCTACTTAGTTCTCTACGTAACATGTCCGTTAAGTTGATCTGTATTAGACACGTGTAACCCGCAGCTCTAATCCAATCTTATTTATACCCTCTTGTACTGGGCTACCTTTTCTGATACAATCCAAAAAATAAATAGTTTAAATCTAGAGTTGTGTTTATGATATTAACCCGTATCAAAGTGGGACTTTCATCGCTGTAAAGCTCTCACTTCCACTTGCTTAGTCAGGATGAAGGGGTTGAAAACAGGAACCATCATGTGTGCTGAGTCTGGACTGCATAACAGACTTCGAGCCTGCAGAACGAGTCACTGTCTAGTCGGTGTGTGCTGACACGTATAGATTAAGAGCCGAGCTCTTAATCTGACAGGGTTTCTCATCATATGGATCAGGTTTGTATCTTAAATGTAGATAATCTATAGAGCTAGTACAGAAATGTTCCACTGTGAAGCCCTAAGTGTGATTAAAGACTAGGGACAAAGGAAGGAAAATATCTGTAAACATCACGTTCCACTGGAATCATAGTATTCTACAACCTCCAACAGGTTTTCTTCCAAGATTCTCAAGCATTTAGGTGAATCAATCTTCCAGTTAACTCTTGCCAGATTCTCTGTTCTCGCAAAAGAAAAGCATTCCCACAGCATGATGCATCCAGGAACATGTTTTGACATGGAACAGGTGTTTTTTGGGCTGAAAACAGCCAAATCAGATCATGTTTGTCCTTTAGTATAAACAGGAGTTCTTCCATTGAGAGAGTTTAGTTTCAAAATAGATTTCTGTCTGTAATGCTGTATTTAGATATATATATATTTTTTTGTAATTTAACAAAAAGAAATCGTGCATAACTTCAAGTACTTGTAAATGTTCGTTCAAAAACAAAAATACACACGCACATCTGATCTTTACGAATTCAAAAGGGTTCCTTTTAAATTCATGTACACAGATCTCATAAAACACACAGACAAAATTTAAGTTTCACACCAATCAGGTTATGAGTATAAAAAGTTTTTTGAGGCACATTTCACGCTTTCAGATAGCTCCCAGGTTGGTGTGTACATGGTGCATTTAAATGCTGGTGTAAAGCTGGGTTATCTGAGTTTTATTCAGAGTCTATCATTTTTTTCCCACTTAAGTTATTTAACATGTGTTTCATGTGAATTGTCTACATAAATTTAATGTTTTGTATACTTAGGAACCTTTTTGAATTCTTAAATATCAGATCTGTGGGTGTATTTTTATTTTGCATTCATGATTTAAATATACAGTATTTGTGGTTGTTTTGGAAAACACATTTACACTAACTGAAGGGATGCACAAAATATTATTTACAAATTACAAAAAATTACTAATCTAGCATTACAGACACAAATTTTTATTGAAACAAAATCCTCTCCATATTCTAATGGCTGTCTGGGAAAAAAAACGTTTTCCTTTCCTAGTATGTGCAGATTTGTGGCATGCTTAGCTGGTTGCAATCCTGTTGACATATTCCTCCACCTGAGCTTTGAAGTTCTGCATCTCCCTTGCAATTACCATTGGTGTGCTGCTACTTCTCTGATTAATACTCTCTTCCCCCAGCCAGTCATTATAGCAGGGCAGCTACGTCCTCTAAGATTAACTGTTGTGCCTTACTCGTTCCATTTCCAGATAATGGATTGAACAGAGCTCTTTAACGTATTTATAGCTTCACCAGAAAGAGAACTGAGGCTGAAACTTTGCTTTTGCTTAAACTAAATGCAAATGTGCATTTTCATAAACAATGCACACCCAATGACGGTCAAAAAAAAAGTTAGTAATGGCAGAGTGCATAAGCTGCATTTCCGCTTGTCTGTTGGTCTATTTTAAGGCTGAAATATAGCTTCCTGCCTGCAGTGGGCTCCTACATGCTCAAGCTTAACCTGGATGCAGAAACAAACTCCTCAGTTTGTAAGTTTAATCGGTAGGGCATTCGGGTTTGCGCAGTTATACAGTGATGCATGCTCAATTTCCAATGTGAACAGTTTGTTTGCTTTGCACTTGCATGGTAATTGCTGCAGCTTACTGCCAGCTCCATCATTGTGCCTGAAAACCTCCCAGCTCTCTCTCTCTGTGCCAGCCTTCATCTGCATGCACACACCCCTCAGAGACATTCCCAGTTTTCATTCACAGATGCACACATGGTTTTACGCAGTTGGCACTCTCGGGTCAAAAGCATGGGAGCCGAACGGAAAGGGGCTGGGGGGCTCTGTATATGTCTGAGTGAACTAAATGAGATTACTGTAATCCATCTTTACCAGGAAAGAGATTAAATGCAAATGCTGTTTGTATCATCCTCTTTCTACCTCACTTTCACCTTACTTTCTGTTTTTTTCTGCAGACATTTCCTCCTTAAATAAAAGGCACATTGTTATAGACTTACACATATTATCACAAACATAGAGCTTTTCAGTCAGTCTGTATATCAAGACGCTCCGCATTCAGATGTGATAACTGTAAATTAATACATATCTTGATCCGTCCTCTTCATCTTTGAGATATGTTGATGAGATAAAAGGATATTCTTTGCTGCATGGTGATTTTCTTTGGTATTTTTGCTTCTGTTTCTCCATCTAGATGACATCCTGCAAAAAGAAGATGGTCCTCTGTTAGCAGCCCAGATTGGCTCTGAACTCCAGAAGCAGTTCGCCATCTTGCCAGGTTGGTTTGATTCACTCATAGTAACTTATTAAATTTAAAGAGAACAATGACCCTTTATTTTGAGCTAATTCATTATGTGAGTACAGAGTTCCCAGACTTATTGGTCTGCCCTCCGCACAGAGATGAAAGGATAGAAATGCTGTGCTGGTTAGCAGGAGAATAGCTTGTTGTAAGACCTCTATGTTTATTTTTAAACCTGAACAGGCATATTTTATAACCTCTCGGTCTATCTTTAGAAAAATATTAGACCGGTTATAGAATATTCTCTGTATCTGTGTCTGAGTATTGCATAGAATTTGTTCTGCAGAGAGACAGGAGGTTATTTATTGCTTAATATGTTTCTGAAAACTCCAATTAGGTTAAAGCATAGTTTGGATGAACTGCTTCATTAGATTTATTTCATATGGATTTTTTTAATATAAAACACACCTGTAGTGTTTTTTATTTGTTTTATTTTATTTCATATTTTATTTGTGTTTTAAATCTCTAAGTCTGTAAAAAGTTCACCATTTTTATAAATTATTGCTCTCTGCAATCTCACATGCTTATGCAAACATTGTTTTCTCATGAATGCATCTGTGCGTGAGCTGATATGTGCTCATTATGGATATTAGGCATACATTTGCATCTTCTGGGTGTGCAAAAAATCGTACGGCCTCTGCCTCCCAACTGTCAGTGGTTTCTAATCCTCAATGATAAACAATTTGGTGTGCAACAAATACAACAAAACAACTTTAACGGAGAAACTTTTAGGCAAACAGGCTTCAAGATGAAAGGAAAGATTTTTGCACGAGAAATGTAATGCTTCGTTTTTTTGTTGAAAAGCCGACTCGGATTAAAGATACAGAGAGCATCTCAATCAAACAGTGGAGCGGAAACAGCACAGAACAAAAAAATTACACACAAATACACCCTCTTTTTTTGGGGGGGGGGGATTTTGGGTTGCCATGATGATCACAGCTGCTCTGAGAATAATTTACTGTGGTGATGATATGCTGTGCAGTTTGAGCCTCTGGGGAAAGGAAAGGTCTGCTCTTTGGATGTGGGCCCATTGTCCTTAAGCTTTCTGAAAGTCCTTTAAAATATACAAACACTGATTAGAATCTGAATAAGAAGGATCCAGATATGTTCTAATCACTCTTTGCTTGTAAAGGAAAACATATTATTTGGACTTTTGCACAGTTATATAGTGGATCGGAAAGCATCTGGCATTTCCTTCCAGGATATTACTAAATAAAATGAACTGGGATTTGCTTCCTTTAGAAGACGATTTGTGTGTTGTTGAATTTCCATATAATTTTTTTTAATCTGTTAAGGTCTCTGCGGTTTATTGGAGAACGTGGAGACCAATTAATACAGCAGACAGGTTGATAAGAAACTTCCCGAGAAGTTTAAAACAGGGTTTGATCCTAAATTAATGTCTCTAGATTTAAACAGCTCTTAGAGATCCTCTCAGTCCGTCATCCAAACACGGGAGTATATAACGACTGCAATCCTACTGGGACATGGTATTAATCATAGAAGCAGCCCAGCTGTCTGAGGTAACTCTGAGAGGTTTGGGGGATCGAAGAATCTTTTATTAGGACACCACAGCTCTTGTATCTGGTTTGGGAGATGCAGGATCTCATCTTTGCTTTTTCCATTTTATTTGTGGTTCCTCCTCTAAGTCAGAGGGCATAATTCTCCATCAAATAATATATGAATGTAAACACTTCTCTGGTCTGTTGCGAGGAAGAAAGAGCTCACCAATGCGCTTGTGACCATCCCAAGAAGTGCACCTTCCAAGCTCATCTCACTGAAAGGAAACCCTGGGAAAAACCCAGAACCTGCTGGAGGGATAATGTATTCAGCATGGCTTAGGCATGGCCTGGGACTCCCCAGAATTGGCTTCCACTGTGGAGAGATTGCAAAAAAAATGTTGGATCAGGGGTAGATAATGAATGGAAAAGTGCAACAAGGTTTACAAGAAGGTTTTCTTAACAAAGACAGCCAAACGTTTCCTGTTTCTCCTCTTTATCCAACACAAAATGCAAAACAAACGCACAAATAGTGCACCACTGTTTGTTTTCACTCTGGCTGTATTTTCCAAAAAAAAAAAAAAAATGCAAAAGTTTGTTCTTTTTTATTTTTTGATCACAGACCATCTAAAACAGTCTAAGATAACCCTGTTGAATTTCCTTGGAATCAGAAATTAAAGAGCTCGGAGAAGTCAATAATGTCCATTCAGCTGTCAGCAGGTCATTAGAATAAATTGGTTCGACCCTAAACTCATTGCTTGACCTCTGCCTCTCCAGGGGGCCGCGGGATCAACGGCCACCCCGTCATCTTCCTCCCAGACTTCCCAGCGTTCAGCGAGCTGCCGGAAGAGGAGCTGCAGAATGTGCTCCGTTACCTCACAAGCGTTCCCAGGTTAGTGTTCCTGCTTGATTTCAGCACTTTAGATGACTTCTCACTGAAGGGAGGGAGGTGTAGTACCAAGCAGTGCCTACAGATGCCACCACAACACTAAAGGCATAGCACAAGAAAAAACTGATAAGAAGGCTTAAATTGGTTATTTTTAGGATAATTAATTACTGTAAGACACTAGTTAACTCATGCTTAAAGGATTTGAGTAGGAAAATATTCAATTAATCTTTATGTTTAGAATAAAATGTAGAATAAATAAAGCTTTAGGGATTGTCTTTAAGGTCTAATCAGTTGTTCCTTAATTAAATGGAATAAGAATGATAATCTATTTGTCTTTTCTCTCATTTTTAACCCTTTACTCTGTCTTTTCTGCTCCTTTTCCTTTGGACTATGTCCCCACTTTTACTCACACATAAAAGTAGGAGATTCATGTTTATCCACGTGACTGCGTTGTACATGCTTCTCTTTTTTTTGTCTGCGTCTGATCACTTTCATATATAACATCCACCCCACATCCCCCCTGTAGAGTCCCCTCCCTTGCTCCTCTCTTCCACCCTGAGCTCGGATTGGTTGTGGGACTGCAGAGACGACTGTAATTGGCTGTGGGAGGGAGCGGCTACGAGGTGGATGGTGGAGGAGCAGAAAGAAGGAGGAGGGAGATGCTCTGCAAGGATGGGAACAGTCACCTCTCTCCGTCTGCAGAAGGCAGAAAAACTGTGGTCTTACTCATAATAAAGAAGATTTAAAGAAGATCGGATTATAATTATGGAATATTGAGGGTTACTTATTTTATTTCATCCTGAAATATTTGGATTTCTCCGCATCTCCATTTTCACTGGATTTGGATATTTTTTTCTTTTAACTGGCAGCAATGGACTGAGGGTTTGCTGCTGCAGCGTTCGCTCTGTACATCATCTGGGTGTCTGTGTGTGCGTTCAAGCCGGCCAAAGATGACAGCCACATAGTGCGGCTCTGCAGCGTTAGTATGTTGTCAGAACACTCTGTTCAACGTCACCGCCTGTGTGTCGAGGTGTCAGGGTGCATGTCATGCTCTCCAACAGGATCTCTGATGAAAATGCGGCATTGTCTCCCACACACACACACACACACATGCGCACAGCCCATAGGAACATTAGCTTAATGAGGCTGCTACATATGGCCCTGCCTGTGGAATGAATGGCCAGATTTTTCTCCCTCTCACACAACAGCGCATTAAATGCGGAGCCAAAAGGTTGCCATGGTGATCAGGATCATAATTGTTGATGAGAAATGATGCCTGCTGGTGCTTAGGATGCTGTTAGTGGGGCTCTGAGATTTATGGGGACATGTTTTGACCCTCTAAATGTGTCTAGATGCAAAAAGAAGAAATATAATGTAATAAAAAAAATGGATGGATGGGGGGGCTGTTCCTCTACCAGTAGCCTTGGAGCTTCTACACATTTTCTTCACTTTTCTTCGGCCTCACCTCTTCTTACTTATTTCTCCAGGCATGGGGGCCGCCAAAAAAGCAGCTTTTTCATGCACCCTTGGTATTCTGTCCCATTGTTCGTCCCTTTTCCTTTTTTCTCATTTTTTTAACTACCCATTAACATGCGGTGGGTTTGCATCTTAAGTCCAACAGGATCTTAGCTTGGTTAGCTCTCACCACATTGAGAGGTGACTGACACATTGACCCAGTGGTTTATCAGATTTTATTCTGCCCTTATGTTTCTGTACACTATGTCGGTTCTCTTCCAGTTTCCTCTCATCCCTGGAACCCAACTTCCTAATGCATTCTTAGGGGTTGAATGTTTTCAGTAGCTCCAATGCTAACTGGTCCTCTATTCCCTGTAGATACTGGATTTTAGTTGGAAGTTGAAGTCTGAATCTCCTCCTTTGGCCACATTTTAACTCAGCCGGGCTGATTTCTAGGAAGGAATAGCTGTTGACTATTGAGCTTGCTTTTCCCTTTAACTGTTTGGTCCACAATATAGTTGATAATTTGCTTGGTGAAAATCATGTTGGAGGTTGACAAGGCAGTTAAAGGGTTAAGTCAATATCTTGCTTAGCGTTCGCACTCAGCTTGTAGAAAAGGTAACGTTACACCTTTTAGTGCTTCTTATAATGCATTACTACTAGGAATTCTCGCTAACTTCACAGCATTTGACCTACTACTCAGAGCTGAACAAAAATAAATCATCCCATTCCGACCTCTGACCTTTTGTTGGATCTGCTTTCTATTTTTTTTAACTAAAGACATAAGAAAAATATAACTATCTGAATGAAAAGTGATTAGGGAAGCCCCGCTTCAGGTTTTTTTGGTTGTTTTCTAAGAATTAAACCCCTTCAAAAAATGGAAAAAATTATGTGCTGGAGGTTTCAGTGCAAGACTCTCCTCATTTATACGTCTCAAAGTCCAAAAGTCATGTAAAGTAGACCTGCATATTTAAATGTACAGGCGGAAATTAGAGGGAGTTCTTTGTTATAATGCATTTTTTATTTGCAAAGAAAATCAGATTTTTTTTTCAGCATTCATCTGATTCACAATCAAACAAAGAATGATCTGCATCATTTGATTCAGATCTTATTTGTTGCGCCTTAACAGTGCATCAGATTCATGGTTAATATTCCCCCAGCAGAAGGTTTGAAACCATTTTTACCAAAAGTGTTTTATGCTAGAGAGTCCTGCAGGGAACATGCATCAAAACGCCCCCCCTCCCTTGTTGGGTTCACATAGTGTTCAAACACTTAGCAGAATTTGCACCCCTCCTCTTATCTAGCAGCAGCACATATGCAGCAAAGTACCCTTTTCTCTGTGATAACATTGCCTCTCTCCTGCAGCACCACAGCATCTGAAGTGGGCTTCATCCTGATAATCGACAGACGGCTGGACCGATGGGCCGCTGTCAGAGCCACCCTGCTTCGCATTGCAGTAAGATCCTGTCCTTTTCCTCTGTTTGCTTGTGACTAAGACAGAAAGTGCTGCTGATGAAGCTGCTCTTGGCACCGCAAATGGCTGTTTTGGAGCTTGCTGCTGGTTTACATGATATAATGCTTGTTTTTACGCTGACCTGTGGGTATAATTAGGTGTGTCACCACTTCGAATAATGGATGTTTTAGGATGACACTTTACAGTATAACCGCTTCACTGCTGCTAGAAATTCATGAACTGCATGTTGAAAGGACATGTGCTGGGAGTCGGGCGATTTCTCTGCATCTCTCTGGGTGTAGAAATGAGGTGGGAAGTTAAAAATAGCGTATTATGCTGGAGTAGGAGGTGGAGTGTCTCACAACATGGAAAAAATGATGAGGCGCTCCTGTTAGACCAGAAACAGATATTAGCTGCACACCTTTGGTCATTAGACTAATTGTAGCTAATTGTTACATCTTTTTTTTGTCCGTTTCCTATTAGCCTACAATAACTAGAAGAGGGAATAAAAAAGTAAAAGGCAAACAGTTTTAAATAAACTCTAAAACAAGAAACAATCCATGTAAGAATAGAAATTTTAAAGGAATAGAAAGCAATCAAATCAAAATTTGATCAGATTGACATGTTATGTTTTTTTTGTTTTGTTTTTTTAGCTTTTATACGCTTTAGAGTGAAGGCAAGAATGTTTAAGATTATAAAGGTTGCCAGCTTTGTTGAAATGAAGCTAAGACGCTGCTAAAAGCCCCAACAAAATTGATGTTTACAATGTAAAAAATAGACAACTTCCATAGACTAAATCCTTTTAAAACTTTTTTAAACGACTTTATGTACACCAGATTTGTGTTTTGTTGTTTTTTCTGCAAAAAGACTGTGTTATGTAATGGGTACTTTTAAAAATATATATAAACTTATTCACTTATTTACACTGTAAAATGTTTCTTTTTTTTTTCACCAAATGCTTGTTTACACTATGTAAATTTATTACAATTATCATTTTTTACAATAAAAGAATTGTGCAAACCGGCTAATTATTCACACAGGAAAACACTTTTTGTGCAAACTTAGATCCTTGTTAACGTGGTAACAGTAATCTAGATAAGTCATTTTTTTTTCTTAAAATAAATGTATTTGTTCTTGAATTGAGGAGGTAAAAGAGACATTTTGTCAATGGAACAAGACAATTTACATTTGAAATAAGAAAATACAATTTAATTGTCTTATTTCAAGTGCATGTTATCTAAATATCTTATTTTAAGAGTAAAAATTCTCATTGCATTGGTAAAGTATCTCATTTACCTATTCAAATTAAGGGTAAATACACTTATTTAAGAAATGTTTTATTATTTCTTCCATATCAGATGCCTGTTTAACCTGTATAATCTCTCTGTACAGATCACATGCTTGTTCACAAAGTTTATAACCTTGTTTGCACCACAAATCCTTGTTTACGTCATTAAAACTGATTGACCAGATATAGTTTTTAGTTTAAAAACAAAAAAAACTTCATGCATTTTTTACAATTTAAAATATTGTACAGAGTCCATTACTCTAAGTTGCAACTGTCAAGCGACCTGAGCCACAGTCTGGTACCTCATCATTTCTGGAACCAATTTACTGCTATTTTATCTAAACTAAAAATTTATATAAATCATTATTTAGCTATATGGGAAAAATCTGGTGTTTTCTTGATGTGTATGACCAATCTATTTCCTCAAACAAAAAAAACAAAATAAATTTTAATAGACAAGATCCTTTTTATTAATGTTGTAGATCCAACCTTAGACCTTATTTACAATAATAAATACTATACTATTTACAATAATAAATACTATAAATACATGAAAATACATGTAACTATAAATACATGTAAATTCATGTGTTATATGGAACGGCCTTTAGATTTGGTTTGACTTGACTTTTGTCCATTGTAGGCCTATTGTTTCATTGGAGGAAAAAGAAGAAAATGTACTGAGGAAAATTATGTATTTTCTTGATGTATATGACCAATCTGTTCCCTCAATAAACAAAACTATAAAACAAAACAAAATGACAAAAAATATCAGCTTTACAATTAATTAAACAACCTATTTTGAAGTTAAATACTTCCATTAAAGGGATGTAGCCTTCTTTTAATGTGTAGTGCTTTTAAAGATAACCTACTGCAAAAAAAAAAAGATAGATTCCTTCATTATAAAAAAAAAAAAAATTTTATGTAGCTGTTTTGTTTCCTCTTAAAGACTATGCAGCTTTATTTTGACATTTGGGAGATAACCTTTTAGATTAATAAGTTTGTGTGCCTAAACATGTATTCTCATGGTACGATTATCTTAAATGATCTCGTCCATACTCCTTCTAAATATTTTAAATCAGCTCTGCCAGCTTGAGGACAAAGCTTCACCTTACCTTACCCATCTGTTGTCTGGATGCTCACTCTCTCTGGTGCTGATTAACTCTTCCCGTCTGTGTAAATCTATGTAAATGTATGCTAATCGGACACTAATTACCATCCAGTCTAATTGCTACGTTTGAGGAAATACTATTCCCATTGTGGCAATAAGCCATTATGAGGTTCCTTTTTGAAGTAACCATACCTGTGGAAAAACATCTGCACACTTGAGATGCAAACATGGCAGTAAAAGTGGTCCATTATCACTGTCTGCTGTCTCACAGGAGCTCTTTGATGGGCCGTCGGCTTTATTTATGGGATGAATCAACATTTCCTCCCACTACAGGTTTCTGGGAATGCCTGAACAAAAATAAAGAACCGGAGCAATGATTATCATGTCAACATTTCTGACAGTTTATTATATAGTTTAAAATAAAAAATTTATAATTTATAAAAAATTTTGATCAGAAAAAAAAAACATTTTTTTTTATTTTACACTGGGGAAAAAAAGTATTTCAGGTCCAAATGGACATATTTCATCTTCCAAAGACCAGTTCTCCTTTGAAAGACGTGTTAACATCAGTTTTAAGCTGATGAAAGTATGAACTTTATAGGAAATGGACCTTGGGTCAACTTTACAGCGCTCAAAGCTCTCGATTTCTTTTTTTTTTGCTTTTAAGCAGCACATACATTTGTACATAAAGTCCATAATAAAGTTAGAAGTATTTTTTTTCTTCCAATTTTTCCCTTTTTTCGCTTTGTTTTGGCACAAATAAGCCTTATAAATAGGATGTACCTGTGTGGCAACATGAAGTAGGCTAAAACAACGACCTAAAGGACTTAAGGATGGAAAACTAAGACCAGAACATCCTGAAAATATTCTCCAGCACACACAATGTTGGGCTGACAGTATGATTTATTAAAGATACTGCACTCTCACTGCAGCGATGGTAAGCAGCTGGTGAGCACAAAAAGAAAAATCCACCTGGAAGAGGTTCTTTGAACACATTTCATTATGTCCAACTAAAATGGAAGATTGGGGAACTAATTGGGAAGGTTTCCTGCTGTGGTACAGTTAATGTATAAGAATATATCTGTATCTCAGCTGATTGGGATGCTTTAAAATCATTATTTGGATTTTTTTCTCTTTGCTTTATTTCATTCAGTCTCTTTTTTCCTTTATATAAAACCAACAATAGGTGGAGATCAGGCCAGGATGATTTATGTCTGTCACTGTGATAACTCTGTTTACATTGAGTTTATCAGCAGGGAAGCAGTAGCTGCTCAGCAGGATTTTACACCTCCCCCTCCATCTTATGATCTCTCCTTTCTCCTAATTTTAATTACTTCATTCTCTCCTGATTCAGTAGATTCAATTGTATTCTTTAAAGGTTTTTTTTTAATATAACATTACCTTTATTTTTAATGCATGAAGCATAGTAAGATGTTCACAGCAAGACAGACGCCATTATAACCTAACCTGAAGCCATTAACAGCAGGTGGTGCAAGGACATTGTCTCCTTCTCAAGCCTCTGGATGTCCTTTGTTGGACTTAAAACAAAGAGTGAAGCTTATTTTTCTCCCCATGAGATGTACTCTTAATCAAGGTCATTCAAGGACAAATTTTGCAATTTGCCGTTTTGCCAAAACCCATTAAGAGGGCATTTTTTCAGCACTTTATGTATTGTTTATGGACCTCAATTTCTTCTTTAAGTGGTACTATAGTTTTATGTGTTACTGTGCAGAGATTAAAATTCAGCTTAAGCAAGAAATAATGTGTTTTTAGGAGTGATAGAGCCTCATAAAAGACCAATAATGAGACATTAGTAGATGGAATTATAACAAATGTTTTAATGGGGTTCACAGCTTTCCTACATACACTGTAAAAACGTCTTAAAATTATAAAATTTCTTAAAATAAGTGTATTCACCATTAATTTGAGTAGGACAATTAGGTTATCTGCCAAATGATTAAGCATTTTTACCAGTAAGAATAAGATAATTACTTATTATGCACTTGAAATAAGAGATGGAAGTTGTTTTGTTCTTTATTTTAAATGTAAATTGTCTTATTCCATTGGCAAAGTGACTTATTTCCAGAAAATTTGATGACTTAGATTTACATCTTTGGCAGTGTATTATGCTGTGTAAACATCAGAGTGGCTTTATTGCACAATCCGGCAAAATGGAGTCGTTATTTTAAAGCCGATTTTTCAAAAATTGTCATTTTTAATCTCAGAAATTTTTAATAAACTGGGATAATTTCAGATGGAGTGGAGATCATACAGGCTGCTATTGCTATTATTTTTTTTTATCTCTTCTACAGGCATGAGTAAACCTGCCTTCCCTCCAGTTAGTAGAAAGGGGGACTTTTTTTTTTTGTCTTTGTGGCAGCACACCTTTGGGATGCAGAGTAATACATAGATAGCCACTGAACCAAGCAGGAGCATCGCTGCAGGCTGAAAAGGCAGATGGCTCTGTCAGCGGGTGCAAACACAAAGCTGGAAATGATAGCAACATGTAATATTAGCTTAAAAAGAAAAAAAAAAAGGTGTAATATAATTTTTGATGTGTAGACTTAAACGAAAATCCCTTCTCTCTGATGAAAGACAATTTTTCAGATGCAAAATCCAAAGTAGAGTGAGTCTTAATATCCTGGCTGCTCACCTCCCCTGAAGAGGACCATGTGGATGTCATTAGAGGACATGCCAGGAGAGGTTTACCTTGACCACCCATCCCTCCTCACTTGATGAATATAAATCAGCTCCGTCCGCCTTCTGATCCTTATCATTTATTAATGTGTGCTTTTCATCGGCAAGACCCACGTGTCCAGGGAGGCGTGCCTGCATTAGCATATATCTATGTCGGCGTGTCACGGGGATGCACCGAGCTGCTCGGGTATTGTCATGTTAATGCAGGGCTACAAATTAAACCAGGACCTCTCAGGGTTTATTGAATTTAATGGCTTCCAGTTACACATATGTTGCTCTGTGTTCTGCTGGTGGACGAGCAATGCTGCTTTTAGAAACAACAGACGTAAACAAAAAAAATGCCTATATTACATTTTTCATTTACCCAACAATCTGCTTGTGTTACAAGTGTAGCAAACTGTACGACACATGCTTCATGTAAAGATTTAAAGAAAGATTGAGGAAAATATTGCGGGTAGGAAAAAAATACAGTGAACCCTATGTTTGAAATTCCCAGTCTGGTATTTTTTAAGCTTTTCATGACTGTAATGCAGTCACTGTTTTAGAAGCATTGTAAAGAATAATAATAGTTTTAAAAAACTATATCGTTTAGACCTAATTTATTTTATTGTAATTGAGCAGTTTGCAAAACGTTAAACTATGCAATAAAAAAAACAAATCCAGGAAGATAAAAGAGCTCCTAACCAGGGAAATCATATCTTCTAGATCAGCTGTGGGAATACCTTTTTATATGTGATATGGCAGCAGACCATCATGATGGTGTCATGCATCTCTCTAAGCTTGCCTCAAGCCATGTATATGTGTGTGTGTCTGTGTTTGTGTGTGTACATGTCAGCCTGCATTGATTTATGCCGTCTAACAGAGAGGAGCAATTCACTCGGGGGTTTAGAAAAAAGCCACATCCAATAAAGTCTTTGAGCTGAGTGGCCTCTTGGGTTGTTTGCTGTCTATCTGATGGTTCTGCTGTATTTTTATCTGGTTTAAAAAGCTGTGGTTAGTCCAAATTTACACCACTAAAGTAATGTAATGTAGTGAGATATAGAGAATTAAGAAGATCAAGTATTTAAGTGAAGAAATAAGCAATTATTGAGTTTTAATGGTTGCTCCTTCTCATTTATACTGTAAGATAAATTTTTTTTGTTTTCAAAATGCAAAATATATTGGATCACCTAATGTTTGCAAAATTGAAATCTTAAAGAACTTCTTTGAATGCATAGGGTAATAAATTGTGGACATCAAAATTATATGTTTGAGATGCTGAGATTTAAAAATGATGAAAAAATTTTTTTATTTTGAAGCTTGAAGAGATGCAAAAAATAAGCTTAAAATAAAGGAGCATTTTAGATGCTGACAAAAATAAAGCATGAAAATGATAACGTTAAGCATTTAGAAAAAAAAAACAAGACAAAT
>NW_015151489.1:54332-74152 GCF_000732505.1 Cyprinodon variegatus
TTCCCCTAACACACAGAGTTCAGTTAAAAAACATCTTTCTGCTGCTTTTTCCCCCACTCATGGTTCATTTCCAGCGAACTTGCACCTGGTTCTGGTGTTACGTCCCACTACTTTGCTCCAGCGGACTCTCTCGGACATCCTGTTCAAGTACAACAGGGATGAGTTCAAGATGAAGGTGCCAAATGATTGTTTACTTTGTTAAAATTTTATTTGTTGTAATGTATTACCTATTTCTTCTGTTGTCATGGCAGGTATATTTATGACAGTTGAAGATATATATCTAATGTGATGTGACTGTGTTCAGTGGTGCTTTTGATGTCCCCACATGGGCATGGGCCCAAGGCGCATTTGAAGTAGCAGCTAAGAAAGACCAGATAAAATAATTATTACCAGTATATTGAGTAGATGTTCCTTGTTGAGAAGGGGGATATTGTGTCATAAAGGAATGTACTAAATTTACACAGAATTTTATGATTTCTAGCATCATTGTTTTTTGCATGCAGGAGAGGCTCATGCTTGTTTTTATTAATCAGGTGGTGATGCTGAGTACAGTGACTGAGCTCCATGCTTATATCGACCCAGGACAACTGACCACAGACCTTGGAGGCACGCAGGAGTACCACCACGACAGCTGGATCTCCCACCGCACTGTATGCAACGTGTTTTCTGCTTAGTTAATGCCACTGTTCATGCAATTGAAATAACCGGTGTGTTTCTCATCACAGGCCATCGAGGCGTTCGCTCTGATGGTGAAGACCGTGGCTCAAACCCTGCAAGCGTTCGGCACTGAGCTCGCAGAGACGGAGTTACCCAACGATGCAGAGGCCACCGTCGAGCTGCTGCAGGAACACACGTTGAAAAAAGACACAATGAAGGTTTACCATCACCTTTGTTTTGTCCAGGGTTTTGGGAGGGCATTTTTACTTGTATCTACGGGAATTAGTTTGTGCATATAAGCAGTAAGTATCCATGATTTTTGGTAGTTTTGTTTCGGTAGTTCACAATTACAAAGAACATTAGCCAGAAATCTTTCCTTACTAGTTCAACACTAACATTAGTTTTTATCAACAAAAAAAACCCCTAAGCACTAAAGCCCTGAGTTGTTATTTCTGTGACTAATCACAAATTTAACAGAGTTAATTACCTGGACATGAAATCCACAAAATTTCATCTAATGGAGCCAAATTTCAGCCCCATTTACACTACCCTTTTTGGTCCAAGCGTGGTAACTGAGATACAGGGTTCCTGCAGATCCCCAAAAAGTCTTAAAAGGCAATGAATTCTTCAATATAAAAATAAGGCCTTAATTGGTATTAAACAATCTTAAATCAGTATTTCATAGGCCTTACAATTGTCACCAAGTGTTTTTGTAATTCATATAAAACATTTAAATAATCCACAATAATTTTTTTGACATTTACCGACCGGCTTTGCTGGAACCATTATTAGTTCAGCGGAACCAGCGCTAGTTAGATATGCTCATGCTAGTTAAATATTTAAAATAAGTTCTTTTGTCCCATTTGCAGTAGCAAATATGACTGTTTGGCTTTTTGACAATATGGTCAACAAGAACAAGCTAGTTGAAACTATTTTTATTTAGCGAGCTAGTTTCCAATTTAGCTAAATTATGGAGCTGCTATTAAGATGGTAGCTCCAATTGACATGAGCTACTTAGGTACATTTTTATGGCCCTATTCAGCTATTGCTCAAGTTTAAGTACAGTATATATGGATCAGATTGTTTCGACAACTTCATATCAACATTCTTTATGCAGACTTCCAAACTCATGGGAGGAAATATGACTTATTAGTTGACTAGTTTGCCAAAAAAAACCTCTTAGTTTGGAATAATGAGCTGAAGGGGTGGCACTCCGGTGTAAGATTCTAGCTGTTACTGTCTGGATAAAAGTAGAAGGTGAAAGTAATTTTAGAAATGGAGCACTAAAATTGATTTAGGCAAATATATAAATAGTGCTGTTTAGTTGTGCATAAAGACTAAAATCAACAATTCATATTTATACTGTAAGAATTCCTGCTAGCTGCACTGGTGAGGGTTTTTTAAATGCCAGGTGGTTACCTGGTTGAATAAAATCGACAAGTTAGGTTTATTTGGTTGGGTCAAAACAGTTTTGTTTTATTTTTTCCTGACTTTGAATAAAGACAATGTTTGCAATAATTATCTCTTCAATTACCAGACGGACCTGAAGGTGGCGCTGTCACAAGGAGGGCGTCTTCTGGCCTGTATCAATGAGCCTCTGCAGGCGGATGCTGAATACAACATGACACAAGATGAAATGGAGAACTTGGCTACTGTTCAGAGGTGCATGGACGGATGGATGCATCCAAAATATTACATTTTTCCATTAACTAATAAAAAAAAACAAAAATAAACTCTTTTCACACTTTTGTTTCAGACTCATGGGTCAGCTGGATGAAACAGAGACTGCGTTTGATGATTTCTGGGAACGTCACCGCACAAAGCTGGAGCAGTGTTTGCAGCTCCGACACTTCGAAAAGCACTTCCGTGAAGTAAATGAAGCCTAATCCCAGGAAACTTTGTTTTCCAACTTACATGAAGAAAATTAACCTTCAACCTCTTCTTGTTTCTTAGGTACGCCCCCAGCTTGATGTGATGTATGAGCGTCTGTCGGGTTTCTCTGAAATCAGCATAAGTCCCGCCCATGCAGAACATGTCCTGCGAGAGCTCAGCAGCCATGAGGAGAGAGCTTATGTAAGATCCCAGTTCAAAGAAAATATAAGGTTGAAATTCTGCAGAGGGGACACAGAAACACAGTTCAATGTTAAATATATTCCCAATACATTTAACTTTAGTCGTTATGTTACAAAAACAAAATCTCAAGAGCCTAATTAGGATTAATTACATTTGATGAAAACAAAGCGGTGCTGTGTAAAAATTGATGGAAGGTGTGGTGGAAATGAGGCACCATTTATTTGCCAAAAGAATATAATACCACAAAGTACCTACACAACCCACCTAATTAGTAAATACAATTTGTGTTAAACCAGCTGTTCTGTGAAGGACTTGGACGTTTGTGAACCAATAGCATGATCATGGGGCAGAAATTCGGGAGAATAGTGATAATAACTGTAAAGATTCCATTCCGGGAATAAAACAAAGTTTAAAACATCACAGGGAGAATTGTGTAATCCAACATTGAAAAAAGCAATACCGACAAATGGCCGTGAGCTTCACTAACAGGCTGGGGAAGGAGAGCCTTGCTTTTACAAGGCAGTTACTTTAGAGGAGCTGCATAGATCCTCAGCTCAGGTGGAGAAACTGCTAAATGAACAATTATTAGCTGAGCACCTCAAAAGAGTGGGCTTTATGGAGGAATGGCAGATCCTTAACCTCTTAATATCCACCTCATTTTTGGAAATTCTCGCCTATTTTACATACCCAAATGGAAAAGCAAATAACTTAGGAACTGTAAGCCCAAATTACATGTATGATACATTATTTTTAAGCTAACAGATTCTAGTTTCTGAATATATACATGAACATTGGGTGAATAAAACACCCAAGCTGCATCAAGCCCAAGCTGCATCTGTTCAAGAGAATCTAAGCTTTTCAACAATGTCTAACATGTCTATATTGGTAAATATTTTAATAGTGTAATTTTCATGCATTCTGAGTTAATATGTAAATGCTCTAAAACGGGTTTTGAGAGGTTAAGAAATCCTTTATAAATGAAAGTAAAATTTTCACTTCACATCAGCCTGAACTCATCATGTTTAAGTGACTGGACTATTGTTCCTCTCTTCAGCAGGGACAAGAAATCGGCTGAGAAGTTGATAGGAAGATAGATTGAGTTAAAATAAGCAAAAGCCTGTTGGAAAACCTTTAACAAGCTGCAAAGCAGCAAAAAGAGCATTTAATGTACATCTGGAGTTACAACGATATGCTTCATATCAAATTATATTAGAATTTTTGAATGGCCTAGTCAAAGTCTTAAAGATACCCTATTTTAGAATCTGTGATATGATGAAAAAACTAACAGTTGTCATTGAGCTTGAGCTTCTTTTCCATCCACTTTGAAATGATGTAAGTTTTATGTTTGTCAATCAAATAAAATCCCAAATTAAGTATTTAGCATTACTGTTAATATTTTAGATGAATTTTTCCTGTTTTTTTTAATGATCCATTGTACAATAACAGAGATTTAAAGCATTTTTGGAGAATTTCTGATAGGGTCCAGTGTTTATAAAGCAAAGAAAGACCTTAGCAACATTTCTGAGCTGTTTAAACAGAGTTATTGGTATGAAAATGATGGGTTGAGTCACAAACTGCACCATGTAGTGTTTCATCAAAAGATTGCCTCAACACAAAGTTTTATTTTTCAGAAACAATGATGTTCCGTGTTAAGATGTCATGTCTCTGTTGTGTTTCATCAGGAGCTGATAGACCTCGCCTTGTCTCTAGCCAATGAAGGGGACCGGCTAATAGAAAACTCCCACTATGCTGAGGACAGCATCAGGCCAAAGTGCACCGAGCTAAGAGGAGTGTGTGAGGAGATCAGCTCTACTTTGAGGAGCAAGAAGAGCCTTCTGCTCAGGGCCTTGGAGCTGCACCACTCTCTGGAGAAAGTACGAAAACTAAGTAAGGTGCAGGGATAAAAGAAATCTGGATGAGGTGCTTAAATTATTATCCTTGCAGGCATTCCAGTGGTGTGAGGAAGGCATCTTCCTGCTGGCCAACCAACCAGTGGACCGATGTCAGTCTCAGGATGGAGCTGAAGCAGCTCTGCAGGAACTTGAGCGATACCTGGACACTGCAGCTCTGCACACCATCACAGACCACGGCGCCATCTGCTGTCAGTATGAGGCTGTGCTTAATCCTCAACTTAGGGTCAGTGGACGGATTTCACCTCATCCTTTACGGCAATATATGCAAGGATGTTAAAGTTGAGCTCTCTCTTGTATCAGGACCATATTGATAAAGTTTTCCAGAAGCAAAGTTCTGTTCAGGAGATGTTTGAGAAGAGACGAGTTAGTCTGAAGAAACTTGCTGCCAAGCAAACCAGACCAGTCCAGCCAGTAGCACCAAGACCTGAGGTCAAGTCTCCACTTTCCTCTCCCAGTAAGTCCTCACTAAATACATGCAGATATAAATCTGTAATTAGAATAAATGAAATCGGAACAGTAAAAGAATTCAAATGCTTTGCAGATCTACAGAGGAAAGACAGGAGATTCTCAGCAGACAGTGCCCTCTGTAAAAAGGTAAATGCATAACTTTAACTTATATTTTAATCTGGGGCTTTTTCAGTTTTTTTTATGAGGTTATAAAAAAGAAAATAAATAATTACGTTTTACGGCAACCATTATTATTTGCCTTTGCTGTTAGTAAATTGTTGATTAAATCATATTTGTATACATCAGAGCATCACAGCATCTCAAAGTAGTGCAGGGAAAATAAGCTATTTTAGCAAAAACTAAAAAGTGTGGAATGCATTTGCATTTTGAACATTTATACACTGAGATCTTTGTCAAATTTTCTTTGCATAATGGTGAGATTCACAATAGGGTTTACCCAAAACGATTAAGTGCCGCCTAAAGTTAATACCAACATTTCCAATTACTACATATGTGTGTGTGCATGTGTATACATTAATAATATGTGATTGTTTAAACATCCTTTTGGATTTGTTTGTTTAGTAAAATTCAGATCAAATCCGCTTCTGTAACTATAAAGCTCTTTGTCTATGGGGTTTGCTTCTTAAAGCTCAGCGACACGTGTGTAAATATTTATGAACTGTGTACGTTTTTCCAAGGGGGAGTCTCCTGTACACAATGGGAGCACAAGGCACGCTTCCCTTTCAGAAGAAGAGGAAAACCTTGCAGTACTTCGTCGGTAAGTGCTCATAGGTCCTCCACTGGATTCATAAGCTGTCATTTACCTTCTTTAGGAATTGGTTCGGGATTTGTTAAATCATGGCTACAACCCAACAGCAGCTAGCTTCTTTTAGATCAATCTAAAAGCTTTGCTTGTACTGTTTCCTTGGTTTTTAAGTCATGTGATGAACGAGCTTCTGGAGACGGAGAGGGCGTATGTTGAGGAGCTTCTGTGTGTGCTGGAGGTGAGTGTATTTTACTCACAGATTAGAGGAAAAAATAAAAGATGGCGCCATCCTGTCGCTGCAGTCATTTGGTGATTTTCCTGGCAGGGATATGCAGCAGAGATGGATAACCCCGCCATGGCTCACCTCATCCCCAGCACCCTGCAGAGCAAGAAGGACATCCTATTTGGGAATATGCCTGAAATCTATCAGTTCCATAAGAGGTACACGTCTCTCTGCATGCTTTGTTTTGTTCAAACCGAAATCAACACCGTTTCAAATAATCGTGGTAATTTATTTCTCCGCAGGACGTTCCTTAAGGAGCTAGAAGCATACACAGACTGCCCAGAACTCGTAGGCCGCTGCTTTTTAGAGCGGGTAGAGTCTTCGTGGATTAATTTTGTCACAGATAACCTTCACTTTTCTTAGGAACTCTGTTCGTTTAATGTTCCTGTCCTTAAACATCCCTGCAGATGAAAGACTTGCAGATCTACGAGGCTTATTGCCAGAATAAACCTCGCTCTGAGAGCTTGTGGAGACAATGCTCAGACTGTGCCTTCTTCCAGGTTTGCCTCTTTATTTTCCCCCAGCAACATGTCTTTAGGGTGAAATTCAGTCTAGATATAAATTAGTTTTGTTTTGTGTCTTTAGGAGTGCCAGAAGAAGCTGGAACACAAACTTGGTTTGGACTCCTACCTCCTTAAACCTGTCCAGAGAATCACAAAGTACCAGCTACTTCTAAAAGTGAGCCAGGCACATGCATTACGTCAATTATTTGGGGGTATAGTTTGTTAAAAAAAGGGTCAGCATTACTTCCCATCTGCTCCTGCAGGAGTTGCTGAAGTACAGTAAAGGCTGTGATGGTGCTGATGACCTACAGGAAGCTCTCTCCTCCATCCTGGGGATCCTGAAAGCCGTCAACGACTCCATGCATCTCATTGCCATCACAGGATACGAGGTATATTTCTACCAGCTTAAAATGTCTACAAAAGAAAGTTGTTTTTTTAATGAATATTTTCTTCATTTAGGGTAACCTGTCAGAGCTAGGTCGCCTTCTGATGCAGGGCTCTTTCAGTGTTTGGACGGAGCATAAAAAAGGCCATGCCAAAGTGAAGGACCTGGCCAGGTTCAAGCCTATGCAAAGGCACCTGTTCCTGCATGAGAAAGCCCTGCTCTTCTGCAAAAGGAGGGAGGAGAACGGAGAGGGCTATGAGAAGGCGCCATCGTACAGCTTCAAGCATTTGCTCAGAGTAAGAGCAAGCTGTTTTTCATATCAAAATGATGACCTCGCTGCATGTAGTGTAACTATCTACGGTGTTTCTTTTGCAGATGAGCGCAGTGGGCATTACAGAGAATGCTAAAGGAGACAACAAGAAGTTTGAGATTTGGTGCAATTCCAGAGAGGAAGTTTTTATAGTGCAGGTAACATCAAATAAATCGACTCGTATTATATGTCTGCAGAATAAGCACAAAGGAACAATGAGTTGCTTTTTCTAGGCTCCAACGACGGACATTAAAACGGCGTGGGTGAATGAGATCCGGAAAGTTCTGACTCAGCAGCTCAAAGCCTGCAGAGGTAGACGGGTTTGCTCTGCTTTCTCTTGTTTTTTTACTTTTTTATTTATTTAACTCAGCCTAGCTTTAACCTTGCTTTCTGCTGTAATATGTTGTATGTTTCAGATGCCAAACAGCAGAAGAGTTCAGACTCAGCTTCTCCAAACGCCACCAGCAATAACACCTCCGTCTCCCTCAGGTTGGTGTTCAAGCATGGGTTCAAATCCCACGGAAGCTTTCTTTGTCGCTTTTTCCTGTTCATTTCTCAAGGTTCTCATCTGTATTTGAACTTCTTTAGTTCAACGGATTATTTGTCCCTCTTTGAGATGTTTTAGCCTGCTTCGTGCTGTCAAACTGGTTCTGTTGATCTATTGTACAGGTTTGGTAGTTCATTCAATTTTTAATATGAGATGGAGGGGAGCTATTATGATGTAACACGGGGTATGCTTTCTGTATTGACTCAGGTTTTCCATTAGATGTTCACTGTAATCTGGGATTTGAGATAAAACAAGAAATCTGCACAGAGAACTAATTTACTTAAAAAGTCGCATCTCAATCTCCTCTAGTCCCTTCCGTCAGAAGAACCAGAAGAAGCAGGATGAGAAGAAGTTGGAGCCCAACCTGACCTCAGAGGCCAACTCATGTCCATCACCAAAACAAAAAGGTAAATAATCACTGCGTCCCACAAAGATATCATTCTTTTTGTTGTCGGGCTTTAAAAGCGTCCCCTGCTGAGGGCTGCTCAGTCAGCTCTCTGTAATCTGGACTCTTTTTCTCTGCCATCTTCATCTCCACGACTCCATTTGCCCTATTCCTACCCACTGCCCCCCGGCTACCATTTTGCCCCCCTTCCCCTGGTTATCCATTTCAAACCATTGCCTCCAGATGAAGCTGTGTCCAGTCCGACCACTGACAGGTCCTCAGCGGCTAAAAAGCGTTTTACTTTGCAGGGTTTCAGCAACCTCAAGAGTCCCAAAGGTAACATTAGAGATATGGACAGGAGTTTTCTGTATTGTTATGCTCGAGGTATTCTGCCACCTAGTGGTGAAAGAGAAACAGTCCTTGCTTCTTTTTTTTTTTGCTATCTTATTTTTGCTATTGCTTCTTTCCTCTCCGCATGCCCAGGCTCAGCTCTAAGTCCTGAGCACTCATCCAAACGCCATTCGGTCAAGAGCGACCCAACTCCGTTTGGGTTCAAAGGTACTTCCGTGTCCCGTTTGTGGCAGGGGGTGTTGGATTTTTTTAATGCCCATCATTCATTTTCCCATCCCTCCTCATTGGTGTGTCTCCCACTCTTGCAGTTAGACTCTCATTTCACATTTAACTTGTTTTATACGTGCTATTTGCATGGGAAGCCATTCCTTTAGTCCATACTCTTAGACTTTTAGACATTTTGTGTACACAGAGTGTACACAAAACTAAATTTCATCTCTCAAGATATTTTTATTGCTAAAGTGCAACAGTTATCAAATGTTAACATGGTGATCAAATGTAAACATAAGATTGATATATAATTTACAGTTTCCAGCAGTCAGCGTTTGTTCTTTTTGTGTATATTTCTGACATAAAGTTTCTCTGTGACACACAAGTTCAGGCCAGCAGTTTAAGACTGCTGTGGAAACAGGTTTGGATGTTGAATAACCATCGAGATTCACGCCTCTCCTAAACAGGAACTTCCTAAAACATCTATATGAAAGCAAAAGGATAGAGGAAGTTGTCGCGTTTGGTGGTGGTAGCATCATGCTGTGGGATTTCTTCAATTCAGTTTATTTATATAGCGCCAATTCACAACACATGTCATCTCAAGGCACTTTACAGTTCACCAGATCATACAGTCAAATTGATTTAAAGTTTTATATCTACACTGGAAAGAATATCTAGAAATAAGTAAAAATTTCTTAAATTAAGTGTATTTATCCTTAATTTGAGTAGGTAAATGAGATAGTTTGCCAATGGAATGAGTATTTTTACTCATAAAATAAGATATTTAGATCCTATGCACTTGAAATAAGACAATGCAATTGTGTTTTCCTATTTTAAGTGTAAATTGTCTTGTTCTATTGGCAAAATGTCTCTTTTACCTCCTCAATCCAAGAACAAATGCACTTATCTTAAGAAGAAATGACTTTAGCTGTAAGGAAAACCAGTTGATTGCATCGACTCATTGACTTAAATGTAGTCCCTCACACTAAGCATGCTTATAGCAAGAGTGGAGAGGAAAAACTTTCTTTTAACAGGAAGAAACCTCTAGCAGAACCAGGCTCAGTGTGAGCGCCCATCTGCCAAGGTTCAAGGAGACAGAAGCAGACATACAAAAAGGGGTTTAATAATGAAATTAAACCTGGTGTAAAATTCCTTAACGTCACTTTAATGCAAAAATTAGCCCTTGGAAACTCGGATCGAATATTTTTCTAAAGAAGGCAACATAAAAATAGTAGAGTAGAAAAGCCCACAGACAAAAACAAAGGGATAAAAAAACAACCTTAGAAAACATTTCCAGGATATGAAAATCAAACGGTAGGACAATGTATGCAAAATTAGAACAAGGCAGAGAATCAACAAGAGAATTAAGTTTTGTACATTTAACTGCAACATCACATCGTGAAAGTAAAACATTACTTTATTTTCCGGCAGTTTTCATACTTTGGCCGGGGTACTATTTATACTCTGGAGTTTCAACATTGGTGTTAACTAATAAAAACAAATGAGCAAGTCTTACCAACAATGGCACCGAAAAGATAATCATATTGTGTAGATTACAAGCTGCAAGTAGAAAAATACGCAGGCAAAAACTGTAATCTAACAGAAGAAAGAAAGTTTGGAGTTAGAGTTCTTTAAAAGTGACACAGAGGATAAAGATTTTTATTATTTCCTTGGATTTAGTAATTTGGAGCATGTTATTTATGCTATAGTTATCTGAATAACTCTTAATATGTTATGTTAACATACCGGGCTCGTTCTCAATTTGTTGTTTATGTGTCCTGTAACGTAATATTTTTATCTTAAATTGCCTTTCAAGATGACATGTCTGTTCTTGGTGTTAAATTTTATCAAATTAATTTCCCCCAAAAAGGTGACTTATATTCCAGTTAGACTTATATATGTCTTTTCCTTCTTTATAATGCATTTTATGGCTGGTGTGACTCCGGAGTGACCTATAATCCAGACAATACTGTACTTCAAAAACAGATTGTAGAGAACAAGACAGTAAGAACACTAAATTAAATGAACAAAAAAAAGGTTGAATTACTTAAACTGCTGAGGTTCTGTATATAGATATCAGGGTTTCTGATATTAAAGAGAGAAATGTTCATTTTCTGAGCTGTATTAATGTTTTTCACAGATTTACAAAGTAGAGGGATATGGAGTTATTTATGTGGGTTTTTTAAAGTAAAAAAAAAAATTAAATTAAATTCCAGGAAAAAAAAACTATCATCTGAAAGATAGAAAAAAAAATGTCAGATCATGTTTTTTTTTCTTGAATTCATTAAAAGCACAAAATTAACTCCATAGAAAAATCCCAATTTTTTAACTCCATCCAACACGGTAAGGATTTAGTGAAACGACATTTGTGAGGCTTCCGACAAAATTATCCCAGACACGCCTTGAAGCTTGTTTTGATGAGGGATTAGAATGCTAATCTAAAGCTTCAGGAATAACCCTGATCAGAAGCCGTTTCAGGTCAAATGCACACCCAGAATAATGCCAGGATATATGTTAACATGCTACATGCAACTTTTCTCTTTGCAGATTAGCCTGAAAAGTTTTTCCCATAAGTCTGCAGGTTTCATGCAATGCATCACATTTTTACATTGATGTAAAGGTTACTGTGCTGAAAGCCCTCTGAGAAATTTAGCCAACCTTCCTGGGATGCCTAATCCAGCTCAACCAACTGCCTGGATGCTTTACTAACACCTGCAGCTGTTCAATGTGGAACCAAACGTTACTAAAATGTCTGTCATCTATTCCGTCGGTCTGCTGTCATTCATTCGCTGGCAGTTTCTTCCCCCTTTTAGAGCTGGCTCCACGCAGCACTCTGACCAGAGTCAAATGGATGAGTGCCTCTAATCTGTTACAGAGCAAGCGGCAAGGTAACACTGCTGCTTTCAAGGTTCAGGGTTTAGCCGCTCTTCTGGTGCCTCCCTATGGTGAAGCTAGCAACATATCCAATTTTAAACACATTAAGACGAGAAACAATTAAGTGTAAGCTGAAATTAAGCATTAAATATTTAATTCTAAAATGCCTGCTTCACCATAAATCTGTTATTTCTCCTTCTTCTTCTTATCTTGGGTGTTTTCAGGGATTTTGTTCAACCTCTTGGAACATTTTTAAACATTCATATGCAAGTTTAAAAAGGACAGATCTGTAAGAACTGAAAAAATTATCATCTTTGGATCATTCTGTTTCCCCTTCATCACTTCTATTAAATTCATTGTCTCTGGGCATTTGGGGCTGACCTTTTGTTTTCCATCCTCTTCTAGTGGATTGGTTGGTCTTGTTTTGACCTGCTCCTGATGTGACTGACATTCAGTTTGTAACCACAATATCACTATTTTTTTCTGAAAAGATTATTTGGATTAAAGAATTGGTTGTCCAGGGTTCAATCTGATGTCGCATCACAGTCTGAGACAGTCTGAGTGCATTAAAGATGTTCTTCCTCCTGTCTTTAAGTTATCATGCTCATCCTTTGAATGTCTCACTCGAACAGGCTGGAACAAGCCGTCTCTATCAGCGGACGCCTCAGAGGAGATCGATGGCTTCTCCAGTGGAGAGGACCCCATGAACTCTGACACTGAGGATGATGTCGTGAAAAAGCTGGTGAGCTGGAAATCTCTCCCTAATTTTTTTTATTTTAATTTTTTTGTAAACTGTAAGGATTTCTTAATTAAAAAAAAAATATATATATATATACATATTTTTAACCCTTTAGGCTCCAGGAAAGTACACTGTGGTAGCAGACTGCGAGAAGGCTGGTCCTCAAGAGCTGTCTGTGAAAAGTGGAGACATGGTCCAGCTGATCAGAGAAGGGGAGGAGGGACAATGGTAACATCTTTCCTTCTTTCATTAAAAATACTCCTAATTTAAGGACTACAGCATCTAGCATTATGCTAGAACTACACACTTTCAATCTATTATATTTGGATTTCTGCACATTAAAGGTATAGTGGAAGATTTTTGCGAATTTTTGAAAATACCTGCACATGCACAGCGAATGCCGTTAAATGCTTGCGAGAGCGTGCAGGAGCCCATTTCTCCTCATGCACGCTCTGTTTAAAAGTTGCTCTTTGCATCGCTCATACAAGCTTACTTTCCAAAAGATTTGCAATTTTTCCACAATGTCAGAATCACCACCAGTAAGTCAAAATTGGGACGAGAACATAGGACGGCCTTACGTAAACATATCACTAGAATAATTGACAATTAGGAGGACCACTTATTTTGTTAATCCACTTGGAAAAAGAACCTCCTCCACTATACCTTTAAGATTGAATTTTGTTACACACAGTCTTATGTCTTTTGTAGCTTCTACCATTCTCCAGGCTTTTGGAAAACTGCAAACAGGAGTTATCCCTCTTTTGGACAGTTAAAATATGTGGAGTTTGTAGATAATAGATCCTCTGTTAATGGATTATTATTAGCCTGACTCATCCAGAGTTAATATGGCTGCTCTGATGAATTCACCCCATGTTCAGATAATGAACTGAACAACCCAATTCACACTTTTTATTTGCTTATTTTCTAAAAATAATAAAAACTATGCACCCTTCTTCTTCCACATCACAAACATATGTTAATTTAGCAAAAGAACTGGAAACACTACATGTTCAATGTCTATCAAGGGAGGTGTTCTATGTCAGATTGTTGTGACTAAAGTGAATATAATCCTCTGTAGGTTTGTGAAGAACCTTCGCAGCGGTAGAGACGGCTGGGTGGCAGCTGCAAACCTTCTCAGCCTCATCTCAGAGTCCAAATCATCTCAATCGCTGAGCAGCTCTGGTAGGTTACCTTGACACGAAATGTTTTCACTTCTCATTAACTATTTATCCTGTTTCACACACAAGCATAAGCAGATTGCTTCCATTTTTGTCCTGCAGATGGCAGCGTCTCTGGGAACCTGAGCACCTCTTCCAGCTGCAGTGAGACCTACACCAGCTTCTCAGACATCAAACCCTAACCTAAGATCTCTGTCCCATCTCCATCCCCTTCACCTTTAAGTTATTTTCTACTTGCATCATAAAATCTGCAGCTTTCTCTGACAGAACAGAATCAGTGTTTCAATTTTTTATGAAACAGGCAACCCGACTTTAAGGTTTTCTTGCACCTTACAATTTTTTTATTTTTTTTTTTTACCACGTAAAGCATCATCTCCTGTCAGGTCAACTTTAAAAAAAATGTTTTTTTGTTTACCGAATGGGTGTTCAGTGCCATAGCGTGATTATGTAGCATAAAAAAGGACTTAAAAAAAAAGAATATCTGCACTAAACTCAGCAGCACTGGAGTCACCCTGACCCCCTTCAAGTCGAGGACATTGCAGCACAGCGACAGATTCTTCATCAGAACTCGCACAGATGCTATTGAACAGGTATTTCGCGTATTCCAACGGCTTTAGTGGCTGGCATTGATCGTACACTGTGAAAAGTGGCGGCTGGCTGCAACAAGAATCATGCTGGTGGTGCGTCCTGGAGTGAAACCGGACCCTGGGACACGGAAGAGGTGTTAAAGCCCTGCTGTGTGTGTTTTTGGCACAAAAAAAATGCAAGTCACCGAATAAACAAAGGTACTTATGTCTTAAAGGTCGAATGTCACCAAAAGCTTCACATCTTGCACTTATCTACTCAAATATTGGCAGCTTTGACATCTAAATACCTTTTTTTCATTTGAAATGGGGCCTCGCCTCTGAGGCGCGCTCCACTTTACCTCTCAGGAAATCCTTGTTGCTTGGTCAAGCAGGTGCAACTGCATACCTGTGTGTTTTAGCTGTCTTTGTGTGCACATTCCCAGCTGCCAGTTCAGAACAACTGTTTTACTGCAGGAGGAGTTTCAAAGGGGCTGATAACAGTCAAATAAGTGGCGATATAAATCACTTCCCAGCACTGTGTGACTGCGACCCTCGTCGCTGCACATTGAAACTATCAAATGACGTCGCACGCCTAAATCAACCGCGTTCATGTTTGTTATATTTATGTGCCAGCTGCACAAAAGAAAGCTTTGTCCTCGGTCCCCACTCCCAGCCCCATTCAGGCATGTGACAGACCTGCTCAACATGTTTGAGGCGACGCCTGCGCTCTACCAACATCTTAATGTGGCTGACCCCATTCAGAAATAATGAAACAGAAAAAAAAAATGAGTTATTGCAGGAATTAAACAGGAGGAGGAAGCTGTGATGTTATAAACACTGGATCACAGCCTCCGTCTGAGAGCAAACATGGTTTTATATACCCCAGGTTTCTACTGTATTCACAAGGCGCTGTAAAGTTCTCTCTTCCTTTATTTTTATGAACAGGAATGTGCAGGGCGCCGATGAACTAAGCCCAGCTCCACCCGTTTATTGCTCAGAATGAGCCTGACGTCTCTGCTGGTAAAAGGAGAGGAAGAAACTTTTACTGCAGGCCTTTTAGTTTCAACGTTTGTGTGGCTGACCGGCCTTATGTGTTGATAAATGTACCTCTTCTATGGATGTCACCTCTATACCTCATGCTGTTTGCCCTCAAGAGCACGTATACTGTAAAGAAGAGTCTGTTTGTCCCAGCTTTTCACTCCTTGTGGCATGCTCCTCACAGCTCCCCATTTTAAACCTTAAAATATATATTTTTTACCTGCCACTGTTCGTATGTTACGAGAGTTTATTTTCTGCCCTCTGAAGGAAAGCTGACGAGGGCACTAAAACATGTCAGGGTTCGATCGTGGTCACACCTTAAAGTGAAATGAATCATTTGTATGGCTGGCAAAAAAAAAGAAAAAAAAAAAAGAATGGGTATATTTTCTAATTTTATTTTTTATGCAGCACATTGCGGCAATCACTCTCTTTATTTTCTGATGGTATATCTACTGTGTATGATGGTGAACTAAAAGATGTTATTATGAGACATATATGTATATTTGTACATATGTATTCTGACTTGTATGTATGATTAAAGCAGCTTTAATAAAGTCTTAATCTCTTGTTTTCTTAATCTCTTGATTACGTCAACATTTATTTTTTAATTTTCAAATGCTCCAACTGACAGTCATGTCGTGCATTGGGTGCAAACATGTTCCAATTACTTATCAGTCCAACCTTTGCAGCCTTTTCTCCTTTATTGTCTCCTATCATCTTTAAGGAAGGTACCAATTGATGTAGTCTAAAGGTAAATGTATCTTCTTTTGTGGCAGTAAATGAGCAGAGAAGATACAAGGGAGGATTTAAAATATGGTTAAAAATAAATATATTACAGTAAGTGTTGGAGTCTCAGTGATCATCATTGAAATTTTATCTTGGCTCAGCAGGGAAAACAAAAAATAGAAATAAAGAGATTTTTTAGCGGATTATCAATGTAGCCTTTGTATCACAGTTGTTCCCGAAATATAATTTACCCCCATTGGGAAAACAGATGATCTCTATTTAATTCTTAAAGAGAAGCTTTGTTATTCTTCTCATATTGCATATAGTGCCACCTTTTGAGTGAGAGTTTTATTGTCAGAGGTCTTCAGGGACCACTAGTTGATCCTTTGGACAGATAATATAGATGCTGAAATTTACACCATATGGTCTGCAGCTACATGTCATTGCATTATTTCTAGTTTTATGTTATTTTCACCCTTTTACGTCTTTGTACCATCCATTAATCCAGGCACACCAGAGGATTTAGATTTTGATAACGGTCTTCTAAAAAAATTTGCTAATTATTCAAAGTCAGCTTTTTCATCTATACCAGTTTGATTTCTGTCAACAAGGAAGATTAAATTAGACAAAAAGGTGAGGGTACAAATATGTGAAATATGAGCACAAATGGCAATGTTTAAAGACTATAGATCCTGCCTTTAAATTACTTTTTTCATCTAAACGCAAATCTGTTTGCTTAGCCCATACTAGTCTTAATTGCAAGCTGAATTTGACACCTTGCTTCACCTTCTATATAAAAATAAAGTTAACATGTAAGCAACACAGCATATCTTCATTTAAATCAAACTTCTGTCAAATCAAACTGTTCATTTAGGAAGCAACACTGATTGATAATTTCACATGCCATTGTGCAAATAAAATAGACAACAGTTGGAAATAATTGGCAATTATCGTAATATGAGAAAGGCTGTAAAACCCACACGAGTGGCTCAGGTAGTGCAGCTCATCCAGGATGGCACATCACTGCGAGCTGTGACAAGAAGGTTTGCTGTGTCTGTCGGCGTAGTGCCCAGAGGCTGGAGGTGCTACCAGGAGATGTGGAGGAGGGCAACAACCAGCAACAAGAATACTACCTCTGCCATTGTGCAAGGAGGAACAGGAGGAGCACTGCCAGAGCCCTACAGAATGACTTCCAGCAGAGCAAAATTCAGAACAAACAGAAACGGACTCCATGAGGATGGTATGAGGGCCCGACATCCACAGATGGGGTTGTGCTCATTGCCCAACACTGTGCATGACACTTGGCATCTGCCAGAGAACAGCGGATTTGGCTAATTTAAAAATGGCGCCCTGTGCTCTTCATAGATGAAAGTAGGTTCAAACGGAGCACATGTGACACAGTCTGCAGACACAGTGGAGAGCGATCTGCTGCCTGACACATCGTTCAGCATGACCAGTTTGGCACTGGGTCAGTAATTGTGTGGATTGGCATTTCTTTACAGGGACGCACAGCCCTCCATGTGCTCGCCAGGAGTAGCATGACTGACATCAGGTACCGAGGTGAGATCCTCAGACCCCTTGTGAAACCATATGCTGGTGAAGTTGGCTCTGCTAGCTCTCATGTGGCTGGAGTATGTCAGCACTTCCTGCAAGATGAAGGTATTGACGCTATGGACCGGCTCACTCGTTCCCCAGACCTAAATCTGATTGAGCATACAGTATCTGGGACATGTCTCAATCCATCCATCAATGTCACCTGATGGATGGAGTTGGTGGATATTTTAGTTCAGTTCTGGGAGGAAATCCCTCAGGAGACCATCCAGCATCTAGTATGGAGCATGCCCAGGTGTTCTAGGAAGGTCATACAGGGATGTGGAGGCCACACACAATAGTGAGCCTCATTTTGACCTGATTTAAAGACATTGCATCAAAGTTGGATCAGCCTATATTGTGTTTTTCCACTTTAATTTTGTGTATTAGTTCAAGTCCAGGCCTCCATTCATTAATACATTTGATTTCCACTGATATTTTTGTTGTCAGCACATTCAACTTTGTACAGAACAATGCACTCAATGAGAATATCCAATTCATTCAGATCTAGGATGGGTTATTTGAGTGTTCCCTTTAATTCAGGTCTATTTAGTTTATTTATATAGCGCCAATTCACAACACACGTCATCTCAAGGCACTTTACAATTCAACCAGATCATACAGTCAAATTGATTCAAAGTTTTATGTCTAAGGAAAACCAGTTGATTGCATCGACTCATTGACTCGAATGCAATCCCTCAAACCAAGAATGCTTGTAGCGACTGTGGAGAGGAAAAACTCCCTTTTAACAGGAAGGAACCTCCAGCAGAACCAGACTCGGTTTTAGCAGTGTATACAGAGAAATTGTTTCTATAAAATCACATGTAGTTTGAAAGGTTCTGTAAATGATTATATATGGAACCATCCTAATCACAGTGACACAACATTTGTAGTATAACTCAAATTTTATGCTATTGAAGTGATTTATTTTGAGCTGTCATTCAACCTTTGATGCTTACAATTTGGCTCATTTGGCTTTCCATACATTTGGGCTGCATTCCAGTTAGTTGGAACAAAAAAAAAACTAAACCTCTAAAATTTAGAAAAAATATGGTCTATAAAAACGAAAGGAAAAAAAACAACGAAAGAAAAGAAGGGAATTCAAAAGCCTACATTGATGTAAAGCGACGGCGAAGGTACTGAGGAGAGATGTGAACGAGAAAAAGATACAACTTAGTCAAGTTAGAAAAGATAAAATAAAATAACTAAAACCGGAAGTGGGGTATTATAAGGTCGTGATCAAAAAGTCTCACTGAAAACAGAAAATAAAAAAAACACAACAACAAGCTAAGCACGACGCTAAAAAATAAAATAAAAATAAATATGATTTTACCTTACAAGTATTACTTTTTCATTTATATACACTAATTCCCTTTGTACATAACTAATCCTTCCTGATTTTAATTTGAAAGTCCGGGACGGATGTAGTCGATTTTCTTCACGCTAGCCTTTTAGAATACCGGAGAACAACCAGATGGAATTCTGCACTCCCTTCTTACCAGATTCCTCGCGTTTTAAATTGTATCGCAGGCATTTTTAGCGGACATTGCGGCCCACAAACAGCCCTGGCGTGAACTCAGAAGGCTTAACGGGGAGGCTTGGCTGCGCTGTGAACCGGGACTGGAGCGGTCCGGGCCGTCTATAAAGCACCGAACATCTTTCCGTTGTAAGTATCAGACCTAGCTAGTGCTGCCGAACAGCAGTAGCTTCTTGTTGCCCTTATGGCTCTATATCTCTGCCCTTGGCAGTGTCTACAACTTCACCTAACGGTTTATAACGTCTGTCATGGTGGTACAGGAGGGGGAGAGGGGGGGTATTGTCCCTCCCTCTCCTTCGTGCAGTTGTTACTGCTGGGATGCTGTGGTTAGCTTCAGAAATCCGTCAAACAAGAAGGGAGTTTGGCTGGAGGCGAGAGGGGTGTAGCTTTGCTTAATCACATTGTCTGGGACTGTTAATGCGGCCTTATGCGCTGATCGCTTCCTTCCACCACCTTGCTAGCTCTTATCCATCTAAACCCTGCCCTGTATGGGTGATTTAGCTCTCTGGCTTCATGTATATGCCGAGCGTGTATTTTGTTTTTGTGCCTCCCCATCCTCCCCACCCTTTCCCCCCCTCCTTATCTCTTGTGTTACTTTGGTCTATCATCATCAAGCAAGGCTTAAAGGAATAGTTTTCCGCTTCCGGTGTGACATTTCAAAATAAAACGATACATAACACGATTTTTATTTTTAGCTTTGATTTTCAACTTATGTTTTTCCTCTCAATACATCTCTTTTTGT
>NW_015151489.1:74415-119415 GCF_000732505.1 Cyprinodon variegatus
CTGATCTTTTCAAATGCGACCTGTGTCTGAACGGCCAGGTCGCATTCATCCGACCTGAACGCCATTAGTAACCGAGATAGGTCTCTATTCTGCTTTTTGCTACACAGAAGCGGCAAGAAAAAGACAATGATGCAGAGAGCAGTATTTTTGTTTAACTATCTTAAAAAGATTGAGGTTTTAAGGTTTGGAAAGATCGCTAGATGCGCTCCAGCACTACATCCATGATTGCTTCCGTAAACACGAAGCACGCTGGCTTGTGACGTCATTTCATCCTCTTAATGGGCATGCAGGACACTTAAGCTGTATGACTGCAGTTCACACAGGAGATAACATACAAGTTGCATATATTTGGAAATGTGAACAAACGGCAATGCAAAAAAATTGGAATTGAGCAGCAAGGCCTGCAGTGTGAACGTAGCCTAAGAGCCTTCAGTGAAATCATAGATACTGTAAATAACAATTTTAATAAAACCTATTAAATTATCAATTTATGTAGATATTAGTACATGTAAATATCAATTTTATGCAGAATGATATTGATAAAGGTAGGTAAGTAATGACGATGGAAAAGATGTTCGCTCCAGAATTCAAATCTGAAGGAATTTTATCCAATATACCTTCTATCTAGACGGATGTTTAAATATATGCGACTATTTGTTAGCAAAGGCTGTAGGAAACTATAGTTTGTCTTTATTTAAAAATATGGACATTTTGCTTGTTTCTGTTGTAACAGTGATTGACCCTGAGGTTCTGGCGCCTATCCACTTTTGGCCACCCCTCAGTATACATTGGTCTGGCTACGCCTCTGCATTGATCTCGCATTGGAGGAATTTATCTCTGCATTTAAACCATCCCCTTGGGGAGCAGTGGGCTGCCATCGTGGGGCACCCAGGGAGCAATCGGGGGTAAAGGGTCTTGCTCAGAGAGCTAGAGTGGCAGTCTGTGGGAGTGGGTTTCGAACTCACAATAACAACCACGGGTCATTAAAAATCATTAAAAGTCATTAAATTATTATTTTTTTAAATTAAGGCCTTAACTGGCATTAAAATTATTTAATGTAATTATCGTGGCATTTAAAATGCTTTATTTAATAAAAAAAGAAAGAAATTTATAAAAACAATTTAATCAGATATATAATATCTCAATATATTTGTGCAGAACTGCTTCCAGTTGATCGTAAAGCCGTATGTTCGGAAAGAAGCACGAGGCGGAGAAAAAGCTAGAGAATGGGAAAATACACATTTTTGAAAACGAGGAATTCGAGACACGGCTGCATATGTGTTTGTATGTATGTATGTATATATATATATATATATATATATATATATATATATATATATATATATACATATGAGAGTCACATGTAATTTTTGATTGCATTAAAATTATTTGTAAGAGCATTAAAAAGCATTAAATTAGAGTTACTCATTCCTGTATAAACCCTGCTGCAAAGCAGCTCCAAATTTTAGATGGAAAGGATCTGTGATCATTGATTTCTTTCAAATGGATTTCACACTGGATTTTAGTATGGACTTAGACTAGGCCATGCCACACATGGGTCATTCAATTTTAGCAGTGGAAGTATATTTAGGATAAACCTCTACCTAAGTCTCGGGTGTTTTACAGCCTGTAATGAACTGTTTATCTGCCTTTCTGTGCCAAAAAATCCCCAAACAAAACGATGCTGCCACCACCATGTCTTTACCTTGAAGATGTTGTGCTCAGAGCGTATTGCAGGGTTGCGTTTACATGCAAAAGAACATTTGGCATCCAGGCCGCCTGTATTTATGTTAAGATTAAATATACTTGAAGATTAACCCTGTTTTGTTATGAGATTGTGTATTAAGGGAGTTGGTTGCGCTGGATTGCATTTAGAAATCCCAGACTTAGGGGAGTTATACTGGGCAAAAAGAAATGTAATACTGATATTTTTGATTTATTTGATTTATATACTACATCATTTCAATCTCAGTCTTTGAGTTAGAGCATTTTTCTCCCCGCTGAATCTGAGCGCATGAAATATTACTTTGCAATAGTGCAAATCATTAAGTTCTGCATTATATAAATCAGATCAAACCTTACCTTTTTTCTTTTTCAAGTGTGAAAGCATGAAAATTAGGAAGCTTTTAAGAACTGTTAGTCTTCTGTAGGAATTTAGAGTAAACAGTTTGTGGTTATTAATAAAAATTGATCACTGATCAAAGATGGAGATAAATGCTCATTCAGAAAGCAAAAGCACAGACCAGAGCGTGAATGAAACTCTGCTGTTCTTATTGTTCTTTTTTTTGTTTTAATCTGAAAAAGCCAGAGAGTTTTGCACCAACGTCCGTATCAGCTGGACCTGATAGCAGCAGGTTAGTCCCGGAAGAAAACATTCCTACCTGCTTACCTCAGAGATACCAATTTCCTTGTAAGTAATGATTAAAAGAAACTCCCCAGACCCTGTTTGACCATTTGTTTCCGCCAAAAGACAAATATCTGTATTCAAAGATGAGTTATAGTGGTTTCCCAATGTTCTCTTAGAGATAAACACTACTGCATAAAAGCTGAGTTTATTGAAAAGCGGTCAATCTTTTTTCTTTTTTCGCTTGTTTAAAGGGGATGGTCTCCTCTCAAAATGCTCTCCTATCTTTCCTATTGTGAAGAGATGACTAATTAAAACCAGCTTCGGCGTTACAAAATCTTTTATTTTTATACTCCATATAAACAGAGTAAAAAAAAAATATGTCACTAAAGAAACAGCTTGTAGTTTGATTTATTAGGAGTTGTTCAACTTGTCGAAGTAGTGAGGTAATGCTGCTGCTGAAGGTTAATCTAATCTATCCTGATTTTATGTAGATGATCAAATCTAGATTACTGGAATTGCATGCATCTGTTATAGGTCAGCTTTTTAAGAGAGGGGAAGAATTAGTTGCACACCAAGTTTCTGGATATAAAGAAAAAAAAATCAGATCGATTATTAAAATAATCGTCAACTAATTTAGTAATCGATTATTTGTTAAATGGATTATAAAGACTCTGAAACATGCCTTTAGCTAACTGATCAACCCCCTTAGAGCAGTAACTATATTAAAATTACAAAAGAAATAAATATTTTGAATATAAGATAAAAAAAAAAAAAACATTTGTGCATTAATATGCTCTATCCAGACCTCCTCAAGTGGAAAAGTTTTAGTTTCACCTGATTTAGTTCTGTAAAAAGAACTTCTTTAAGGAGTCTTTTTCTATCTGATTATTAATTTGATTAATTAAAAAAATAATCAACGGATTAATAGATAAGAAAAATAATCATTAGTTGCAGCCCTAGTACCCAGGTTTATTGAGCATTATTAAACTTAAATTATTTGACTGGGTATATATAAATTTACAGCTGTAAAACTCTATTAAATTTTAATTTAGCATAAATCAAAAGTGTGATATTATGTAGTGGCAATGGAAGGAGAAGGTTGTTTTCTTCACCAGCAGTAATAAGTAGGAGCTGAGGATTTTAATAGCATTTTTTGTCTTTTTAATAATTTTAAACCTGCTTGTTGGTTTAAATGTTTTTTGTTTTTATTTAGTGCAGTATCGAGTTTATTGCTGGTTAGCTTCACTGGCTGCTTCTTCTTGTGTGTCTAAAAACGGGCGTTTAGTCACTACTGATAGGTTTTCCAGCTGTAGAGGTCATCTGTAAAGCCCCATTTTATTGTTTGTGTTTTTTTTTTCTTCCTCTGGAAGGGCATCTCCGGTATGTGTGACGATCTCACATCGCTGCATTGCTACGCCAGTGATTAGTCATCCAGGCCAAAAACAGGTTCACTCTTTGGATGTCGTAATCTGATGCTAAATGTGGCGTTCGGTGTCTCAGACAAGTTTTTTTGTGCACAGCTACTCCAACTAATGAATCATGGACCTGTAATCAATGAATTTTAGGCTAAATAGCAAGTTTTTCTCTCCTGTATATGTCAACATACAGATATTTGTTTTCTTTATTTGAGATCGGTTTTAAGCATGGAGCCCGATTTATTTTATTTTTTCAATCAAATCTGTCAGTAAAGGTAGGCCTGTCCTTTGTAGGTATTTCAGACAAATCATTATTCAAATATTCTTGCTTTACGTCTTTATAAAATGAAGTATCTGGGTCGTTGTGGAAGCTTTGCTGGTTTGTGTGGCTTCAACCCCAGCAGACATCAGAATAATCTCATTACATCACATTTAGAGGGGAAAAATCAACCATAAACGGCGGTTCAAGCTTCTAAAGACTCATAGCCTTTTGATCATGTCATTAAAGCCGGCCCTTTGGACCTTATTCCTAATAATTACTGACATGCAGTGACGGCAGCAGCAGCCGGGCCTAGCAGGAAATGTGTGTGCGACATGAGTTGATAAAGAAGCATGAAAGTGTTTGAAGTACCTCCTCAATGTGGATTATGTTGTTGTGATGTCAGAATTTGTAGCCAAAATATGCTAAATTACTTTATAATTACAAACAAAATTGAAGTATTTTTCAGTTCAGGATCTAATTCAATCAAAAAGATTTAAAAAAACAACCAGAGGAAGTAATTGATGTAAGTACGGGTTAGTTTTAGCTTTTTGAAACCTGCGTACTATTTGAGTTGCATGAAAAACTAGGAAATTAATATGAAACTGGATCAAACACAAGTTTTACATTTGGACAGTTCCAATTAATGCAAAGCTGTAAACTGAAAATACTGATTGAATGGATTAAAGTTCTAATTTTCGAACTTTTTTGGATTAAAGTTGTAATTTTCTTTTCCCTAAAAAATTTTTAGGGAAGAGGTTCGGGATCCTAGCTCAGGGTCAGGTGTTATGGTTGGGAAAATGTGCAAAGGATGCCTTACTGGGTCAGAGATGAAGCTTTTCTACTCCAACAGCGGTTCTGTCACAAATTCTCCCTGAAACTGGATGCAGAACAGTTTCGATTTGAGATGAGTGACCACGGAAACTAGCAGGAACTTTGCTCAAAATGTGATTAAAATGGGAAACTATAACTAAATCTGGGGAGGTTCTTTCTGAATAGAGAGGATATTAAGCTACATTGCAAAGAAAATGATCTAAAAATAAGCGAAAATGTCTTAAATTAAGTGTAGTTACCCTTAATTTGAGTAGGTAAATAAGATGATTTGCCAATGGAATGATAATTTTTACGCTTAAAATTCGATGATTAGATAATATTCACTTGAAATAAGACAATACAATAGTTTTTTTTCTTATTTTAAATGTAAATTAGTTTTGTTCCATAGGCAAACTGTCTCATTTACCTCCTCAATTCAAGAACAAATGCATTTTTAAGAAAAAAGGGACTTATTTAGATTTCATCAAAGTTCTGAACAGCATTAAAGTTATTGATTCCAAAAGGGAAATTTAACAGAAAATAAACCTACTTAGAAAAAACTCCAAAAAGATAAAAACCATACCAAGCTTGCTTTAACTTTAATCCTCGCTTTGATTAGTCGTATATGTTTTTATTCTTTTTGCATTTAACGACTCTTATCACATATGCTGATTCTGATTTTGAACCATATCGATTCTTATTCTATCTGTTATTTTAAGATCACAATAACATTTCAATCTTATCTTGGTGATAAACATCAAACAATACATGTAAAGCAATAAAAACCTGCTTAACTACCCATTGGGTAGTATTTTATAAGTTTTTCCACATATAAATACAAAGATTAGTGCTTTGAATTTGGGTGATTTTCAGACTTTTGCAGAAGTAAATAAAGCCGGTTTCATGTCCAAGTATCAGCCTATTATGGATCCTCCAAAATTAGGAAAATAAAGGCCAATTGATCGGTGTAACTCTATCATAAATGCCTTAAATTGAGTTATGACTTATAAATTCAAGGTTTAGCTTCATGTGTGGCGTTCCCTTCTTTCTCTGGGGATATTAAACCATTGCATAATGGTACTTAATTCAATAAAAATACACAATAAGTACCTCATGCCCAGAACATCGATTGTTAATATTGGTCATATTTAACTCATAGAACTGATACTGATATGTTAAGAAATTATGGTCCTACTGGTTTATGGCAAAGGCGAGGTGGGTGGAAAGGGAGTCATTTTCTCTCCCATGAGGATTAGCTGTCACACGTTGCTATCCTGAGCTGCTGTTCCTGCTGCTCTGTGCTAAAGCTTGTGTCTTTATGTTATGCGTCTCTAAGCCAACAGCGTGGCTACAACAACATTTAGTTAGCCTACACCTACTGATACAGGTTGGACGCCAAACACTTCTTGACATTCTGGGTGTACCGGGGCAAAATGCACACCGAGTCATCCAGTGACGAGTTATGCAATGATAGAAAAGCAAGCCGGTAATTACTGCAATCAACTTGACATAACGTGAATGTTTCCTCTCTAAGCTTCAACCAGGCTGTGTTTAAATGGACCTGAGTGAGAATATGTAAAATGGTAGAGCTGGATTCCTCTCTGTTGGATGGACTAAATCATAATCAGCTGGCAGATTGGGTTAAAAAGCCTTATTTGTGTGCAAGTTTTTGTCGCTGCCCAGATATATGAGACTGAATCTGCTGGCGTCAGACTGATTTGTTCACGTTCCGCCCACTTTATTACCTAACAGACTTTAAAAACCTGCAGCTTGTATGTTTAGAAATGATTCATAACTGACTCATTGCCTGCAGGGTGATATTCAGACGTAGTGCAGAAATGAATGGGAGCCAGGGATTATTCTGCAAAATCAGACGGGTCTCGCCACCATTCAAAAAAACAGTGTTGCTTTGATTCTTTTTTTTTGTCTGTGTGCTTTTTGTCACCGTTATTTATTATTAGTTAGACGGAGGGAAAAGCGAAAAGCAATTGGTAAGATAAGTCTCTAATTTCGTTTGAATGTGCAACAACATGGGGTGGAAAGGAACAAGTATTCACACCCCTTCAACTTTTGTGAAAATTTATTTTATTCTCAGTTTTATTAGGTCTGGACTTTGACTAGGCCGATTTAACCTCTGATTGGCTTAGATTTAAATGGCCGGCGGAGTCGAGCCACGTTCTTCCACTGACCAGCGTCACGTTTGTCATGCCTTTCAGGTCTCGAGGCGTTAACGGGCATCCGTCATGCCGCTGTTTGGTAAATCCCACAAGAGTCCTGCAGACATTGTCAGGACCCTCAAGGAAAACCTGACGGTTCTAGTCAAACACGATAAGAAGACAGAAAAGGTAGGTACATACACTTATGTTGCGTTCCTCCTTATTGAGAAGCATCCTTTCATTTCGCTCGTCCTCTTTGTTGTCCAGGCGTCTGAGGAAGTGTCAAAATGCTTGGTGTCCATGAAGGAGATTCTGTACGGGAGCAACGATAAGGAGCCACACACTGAGACTGTGGCTCAGCTCGCACAGGAGCTCTACAACAGCGGCCTTCTGATTTCTCTGGTAGAAAACCTGCAGGTTATAGACTTTGAGGTGAGGGGATATCAAGCTAACGATTCAGATGATGAGGTAGAAAGGTCAGAATGTAACGTTTCTGGTGTTTTCAGGGGAAGAAAGATGTTTGCCAGATCTTTAACAACATCCTGAGGAGGCAGATCGGGACGAGGAGCCCCACAGTTGAATACTTCTGCTCCCACCAAGAGGTCCTCTTCATTCTGCTGAGAGGGTGAGCCAATCAGAAGGTTTTCACCATATTGTCTCGATGTTGTGGCACGCTCACGTAAAGCCGGTCTCTCTCTGTCTGAAGATATGAAACGCCCCAGGTAGCACTGAACTGCGGCATCATGCTGAGGGAATGCATTCGCCACGAGCCACTTGCCAAAATCATTCTTCAGTCGGAGCATTTCCACAGCTTTTTCAACTATGTGGAGATGTCCACCTTTGACATCGCCTCGGACGCCTTTGCTACCTTTAAGGTAACTGAGATTCCTGTCAGCTTTGAATATAACCAGCTGACATTTTGTGCTGAAGATCAGATCTACTTAAGGGGAAAAAATCCCACAGTTTTTACAACTTTTCCTTTTTACTTATGTTTATTCTTATTTGAGTTATTTAAAGAAGGATATACAGATTAATTTATCCATTATGAAGAGGAAGTCAGCTTGGATACCTAACAAACCCCCACTCTGTGGTGGAATTTAAAAGCCCTCTGTGGTCAACCGAGTCTGTATGTGATTCACTGCTGTGATGAATTAGGCCAGGGGTCGGGAACATATTTGACTTAGAGAGCAATGAAATTTATTTCAGTGGGAGCCATATAATATATTTTAAGACTGAATTCAGCTAAATGTGAGTAAAATAAGCCTTTGAATTTATTATTTTTTTGATAATGTTATTATAATACTGAACATCAACAACTTCTGGTGCTACGTGGATTTGCTGAACCAAAATGCGACAAATGACTTGCGTCTGTTGACTCATCCAAAGCCAGGGAAAAGAACGGTGCTGCATTTATGTCCTTAACTTGCGTTTCCTCCTCTTGGTTTTCCATCATGATGGTACGATCAGGAACAGTTCTTGCCGACAGAGGCATGTCTGCATTCCATTTGATTATCTTTTGTTCAGAAGATCATCAAAAAAGTTTATTGGTTACATCCAGCTTGAACTGGATGTAACACTGATGTTCTGTCAGACCAGCATACCCATAGTCAATACACATGTGCAAGACATCAGATTTGCAAACGCTTATTCTATTCCCGTTTATCTCTTTAGTTTTGTACGAAAAACACACTTTAAACTACCTCGACGGGCGTGTATCCCTTCAGTCATGTAAAAAAAAATATTTACGGTCAGATCACCATGCACTTTAAAAAACACCAAAAAGTAAGTAATTACATTGTGTTTTTGTACATGACTAAAGGGATACACATATGTTGAGGTAGTTTAAAGTGTATTTTTCGTAGAAAACTAAAGGGATAAACGGGTATTAGCTGTGGGCATGCTGGTCTGAAGGAACACCGGTTCCATACGCAGAGTTCCTGCTGGCTAGCTTGCCTGCTTAGAAGCTCTTGGCGTGCTTTCTTCCTGCTTTCTACTGCAGGGTATTTTGATGCAAAGGTCGCATGGCGTGTGTCATTCAACCGTTTCATCGATGCAGCTTTGTCATTGCAAATTCGGCAGATCTCAGAACCTGCTCTCTCCACAAATCTTCAGTCTATTCTTTTTGAAACTTACTTTGAAGGGTTGGCTTTAAGCTAATGACCGAGCACTGATTCAAAAGGGGGCGTTTACCTGTTTACCAGCAACGGCCAACATAGGCTATTATCCAATTAAAAATAATGGACAAATGCTCCTGCAGCCGACAGCAGCCCTGAACAGGACACGATCAGAGGAAAATAGATGCATGGATTAAGACAAGTGATAATATTTAATGTTTTATCTGAAAAGCTGAAATCTGCGAGCCAGATGCAATCATCAAAAGCCACAGGTTCCCGACCCCTAAATTGGACTGTTTGTAACAAAAGGTGTTATTGAAAACATCAAATTTGAAGGTTAATCTATCTATATATCTTCAAACCTCAAAAATTCTTGCAGCTCAGGTGGGAATTAAGATTTAGTTCTGACCAGTATTCTTAATCTGATGCAACACTTTTGTTACCAAAGTGTTTTAGATTAGCTCTCCATTGAGTGATTGTGTCGCTCTCACTTTCATGTCCCGTAAGGGATTCCTAAGGGTTTGTCTGGGCTGTAGTTAGGCGTCATTCAAAGTTTTATCCAGTCAAATTCCCCATAGCATGTTTTAAGCTAACGCTAACATTGAGAGGTGACAGTAAAGAAGTATAAACACTCAAAATTAAAGCTGCAGTCAGACATCCTCTCCTTCATTTGGGTTTGACACAGAGAAAAAAATACTATATGGCAACAATTAATTCTTGGTTAAAGAAACAACCTGCAGTCGTCCCTTTAGTCTGGCTGTTGACTACCTGCTAGAGCTGTTGGTTGTATCTGGGACATTAACTGTATTATGTCCTTTTCAGCTTTTGGTTCTTCCTTATTTGTTAATCCCGCAATAAAAACTGGTTTCAAACAAATTCGTCTTGAGTTTAATCTGATTAAGTTGGAAAAATACGCCTTCCCCAAAATGTTTTTAAATAATCTGAAGAGATGATTTTGTTTCATGTGAGATTTGGTCCGAGATCACACAAGATCATCAGTACATGGAAACACTTCCTGTTTTTCCTGTTTCCTGTTGTTTATTTCAGAAAATTATCTTTTAACCCTAAATGTTAGCATACGGAAGATGAGATGATTTAAAGTTTTATTATTATTTTTTTAATAGATTTTTAGGTGTTGTTGATGTTAATGTCTGGATATAACTCCATTTAGATCTTAATCTGAGAGGCCTGAAATTACTACATTTTCTGTTAACAGCAATTATTTTAAGTAATGGAGAAGAACATGTATTCTTTTTTCTTTTAAAGCAATGCTTTGAAATAGATTTTTTTTCTTTGTTACAAAGGTTTTTCCATATTTCAATTCATTCTCACCAGAAAATAAAACAAAACACTATCAGTTCTAGCTAACAATGGAAAGTCCTAAAACCTTGTTTACATATAAAGTTTTCTAAAACTATTGTGATATTATTATATATAATGTTTGTTTTCTTTTTAACTGTTTATTTTCTATTTATTTATTTTTACAGGATCTTCTTACAAGACACAAAGTGCTTGTGGCTGATTTCCTTGAACAGAACTACGACGCTGTGAGTGATCTGATCATAAAAACACGCCTGTTACACTAAAACCCTCCCAGCACAAAAGTAGTACAGAGAACCAATAGATGGTATTTGTTGATTTATTGGAAATAACTAAACATTTCAACCTGCTGTATGCCTTTGGAAGAGGAGCTATAATCCCTTTATGGGTATAAATGTTTAAAAAACACAAACATTTAAAATAAATGTGTTTTTATTGCTGTAAAAATTAGTATGTTCGTTTAGTAGTGAAAAATTACAGCATAGTAATGACCTACAGACGTTTTAGCTCACAAATTTATTATTCTTTTTATTAGTGCTTTTACTCTTATAATCATGGCTGCATGCTTTTGTAGTTTATAGCTATGAGAGAGAAACATATGTAAGTCTTTGGTAAAATGGGAGTAAAAGGAGACTATATGAGATTAAAATAGTCACCTAAATGTTTCTGTATCCACAATTTGGAAAATAATTTAAATTTGTCAAACTAGATCATGACAATTTGGGCTTTGGTGTGCAACCCACAGATAGGAAGATGGTAACAGGAAATGTCTTCATAGCTCAGTGGTAAAAATAAACCCTTTTTAAACTTTAGATATGTTAAAGGCTACTGGGATGGTTCCTGCAACACTTTTCTTTAGATAATCTTTTATATTTTTTCCACAAGTTCTTTGAAACAGATGACTAAATCAACAGAAAAGATTCAACAGACGTAAAATGAACCCATTGCCCCAGCTTCATCGGCTTAAAGTCTGCAAAGGTGTACTAAGAGTTCTAACAGAAGACTTAATTATTGTTTGTGTGTAGGAACTCAAGCTTCTAGATGGATTTTTAACTCATCTTTAGCAGTGGTGCAGTGATGTGTGAAGGGCGGCTGTACTCAGTGGTCCAATCATGTCACACTCAGGCCCTCTGAGTGTTTTTCTAGAAATGCAGATTCCTAGAAAAAGCAAGGAGATGCAGAGTGCTCTCAATGTCACAACACCTCTAGGTACAAAGCAGGACTTTATGCCTTCTGTCTCCAGAGGCAGAGAGGGCCTCTCATTCCAGGGGCCTGCTAGGGTCTTTGCTACAGGTACTCTATACAGAACTGCCTTTTTGAGTTCCATTACTCTGAGGGGCCTTTGCAGCAGGATCTGCAATGAAAGTGGGTCTAGATGACGTTACCGCTGCAGAGACAGGTCTCCGGTTCTTTGGTTAGCCATGGAGCCGCAGTTATCAGATCTGATACCTGGACATAAACAAACTTTTATGTTCTGTTTGCTTGATTGCAGGTTTTCGCCAACTATGAGAAGCTGCTGCACTCTGAGAACTATGTCACGAAGCGGCAGTCGCTCAAGGTTTGACTCAGATCCTGCATGAGTATCCAGAAAAGCCTATCGGCGCGTGACCCCTTTGTCACAGTGTTTGAAATCATCTCTCCTGCAGCTTCTGGGCGAGCTGTTATTGGACAGACACAACTTCGTGGTGATGACGCGCTACATCAGCAAGCCTGAAAACCTCAAACTCATGATGAATCTGCTCAGAGACAAGAGCCCCAACATCCAGTTCGAGGCCTTCCACGTGTTTAAGGTAAGGAAAGAAAGACGCATTTAAGGGGACTGGAAAATGGGCTTAATAAACGAACAGATACGCCTTTTAACTGGGCTTTAATGTGAAAGAATTTCTTTCGAAAAGAAACCTAAAAGTGAGGTAAGCATTTGTGTTTAGCCTCATTTATTCTAAAACCTTCATATAAAACGTAATACATTAGAGCAAACAAACAACGTACATGTCCCAGAATGGCCTAGTCAAAGGCCAGAAATTAGTCTGAATGAGAAGCTGTAGCATAGGCAAAAAAATTTATTAGAATTTTTTTGCAGGTGATTAAAAAACAAAAATATATATTTTTTTGTATAACGCTGCAATTTTGGCTCCCCAGAGCTTCCGTAGCTGGAGTATTACTCCCACGGTGCACTTCGACAACGACATCATGGCTGTCACTACCCGATCCATTTTGCGCATGCGCGAACAGATATACATCTGGGTGTCCATAAATAATGTAATTATGGTACTAAAATAACTTTTTTTCTATCCTTAACTCACTAAAGCATGCTAATACACATCTTCAAAAAATGGTTTATGCCTTTTGTGAGAGAATTTTGATGCTTTTTACATTTTCTTTGTAAACTGCTTCTCTGACGTCACCATTGGACACGCTCAGAGCAGTCCGGCAAGATATGTTTACCATGTTTATCTGCATTTCAGTTCTTTCTTTAGTTAGATTAAGCAATATATACCATAAGGTTAATCTAGTCAAAAAGACTAGATTTATGTTTAAATCAAACGCCGAAAAAGTTAGCCACCGGAAGTAGCGTAGGATCCCATTTCGGGCACAGAGTGATAAAACAAAGGATTTTAATGCATTTATTTTCTCAGGAAATACATTATTAACCTTTAACACATTGTATTTTGGTACGCTTACTTTTTTTGGGGAGGGAAAAACGTCATTTAGGTCTTTCTAGCAAAATAAAATCGAGGGTGACCCGGATGTATATCTGGATGCACAAATGAGCTGATAGCGCACGCGCAGAACGGATCGTGCTTCTGGGATTCATCAGGTAGTGACAGTGGCTACCGGTGAGAGTGGGAAGTTAGTCCTGATAACAGGAATATAATCATCCATTGTTTGGAACTGGTTTGAGTTTGCTGCGACAGACGTCGCACCTACGGCTGGAAGGTGATGTAAACAAACATACCAAAAGCAAGACGGTTAGCATTAGCTATAAGGATTGAACTTTTCCGAGAGTTAAAGAACGGATTTTATGTGATGGTTTTCTCATCATGGAATTTTTTTATTATGAATGTGCTGGATTACGTTTTATCTGTAGACCCATAAGGACAAATAGAATATAAACAATCTAAGATTGGATTTATAATGCGGCCTCAGGATCGCGTTAAAATTTGAAAGCTTTATTTTAAAAATTTTGATTTAACATGTTGGAATATCTTTATTAATTGTGCTTTGGTGCTCATGGTGTCCATAAAATGAACTTGATAGTTGAATTGTGGAAAATTTAAGCTTTCTAAGAACGTATAACATGTCTATAATGGTAAAAGTTTAACCAGTGCTATTTTCTAGCACACTGCTGTGTTTAATGTAAATATGCACAATGGAACGCCGCCGATCAGTTGGATGCTAAGAGGTTAATAAGCAGGGGGAAAAAATCAGAAATTCAACCCTCATCTGAAAATGTTGCTGTTTTTAATGTGATCCGATCTGAACAGGGATGGTGCCCTATTTGATATATTTTTTCTGCAACTTTCAGGTGTTTGTCGCAAACCCCAACAAGACGCAGCCCATCGCCGACATCTTGCTGAAGAACCAGACCAAACTAATCGACTTCTTGAGCAACTTCCAGAAGGATCGCACAGACGACGAGCAGTTTAACGACGAGAAGACCTACCTAATCAAACAGATCAGGGATCTGAAGAAACCAGCCTCCTAGAAAAGCTCCCCAAACTTTTTTACCAATAGGAAGGCGTAGAAATAAAACACATTAACAATAATGGTTATTCTATTTAAAAACAAATTGATCCTTGTTGGTAAAAGTAGCTCATAATCACTGATCTAACTTTTGTAAATTCATTTTTTTTCTTTTTTTACTTTAAAACATGTTTTTCATCTGTAGCATGTAGTGCCACAGCTCATTGTGTTGAATCAGATTTGCTTTGATGAAAGAACCAGCAGGAAGAACGATAAAAAAAAAAGACTTGGGCCAAAATCTTTTTTGATTCTCTGATTACCTCTTTTAAAGGAGGAAATCACCAAATTTTTTTTTATGCATCTGTGTCAAAGAGATTATTGGGGAAAGATGAAGAAGAAGTAAAAAATGAGCAGACTCTAAATATGCAGTTGGCTTTAGCAAGATGCTGAAAAGAGAAATAAATTATGGCTTAAATAAATGGCTAAAATAAATATTTTAAGATTCGATCATTGAAATAAAAATTTGTGACCACTGGTACAAAAAAAAAAAGCTCCAGGATTGTTGGACACAGTCGCTAAAAGCACTTTCTGTAGATTAAAATTAATATAAAAAAAAAAAAATAAGTTGATCAGTTTTCAATGCTTTTTCTAATTTTTAAAAAACGTATATCTTTGGATTTGTTGCCATGTACAGTGTGTGGTATGTGTTCATGAACTGAACTGAACTGAACTGAACTGAGTGCCACTGTGAGTGAGAACTTTAATTATAACCCGTGATGAAGAGAAAAAGGCTGCAATGGTGGCTGTTTTGTGCTTTTTATTTTTTGCCCTGATTTATCGACCGTAGAAGGAAATAGTTGAAGATTCAGACGTGCCTTTTTTTTTTCTGTTTAAGTGTTTTCTTCCCTTCTTCTCACCTTTATTTGTGTTTTAACGCATCTTTCTTGGGGGAGCTTAATTATGATCTTGATGAAAATACGCTCCGAACGGAACGTATTTGCTTTTGATTAAGCAGTGAACCTCTTAACTCGCTATGTTTGAGTTGCACTGTCATTTGGGACACTTTTCACCTTTTTGGAATGTGCCATTGTTTATCTTTTTATGCCAGCGAAGTAATCCTTCTAGTAGATTACGCAATCTCCTCCATGAATGTCCAGATATTTTGGACTTTAATTCATTTATAGTGTTTAAAAGCTTACATTAACTGTGGATTTTCCTTAATCTTTAATACGGGCTCAAAACCAATGATGCAGACGTTAATATTTGGATTTATGTCCTATAAATAAGCAGGCTGGATATTTTAATCTGTGCTGTTAATTGAAATTGTGACATGTTTAATCTCCCTGTGTGATTCAAGGTCAAGTTAAAGATATTATCTATATAATCCAATAAAATTATTGCAGCAAAATCAAACCCACTGAATGGATGCTACCATTGGAGGCCAACCCAGAGGCCTAATAATGCTGGCCTGGTTTATGCCGGAACCAACCGATTTTGAGTGTTTTGGATCATTTTCCAGTTTAAAAATAAGAAAAATCTTAATTGTGTTTAATATTTAACCCTCTAGTTTATGATTAATGTTGCAAAGTCGATATAAAACTTCACAGGGATGGATTCGGTTGCTTTAAAAGGGCAACAATCAATAATGCACAATAAAACCGGTTTGGATTTGGTCAAACAATATAATTATGAACTAAACATAAATGTGACTCTACCCTGTTTAAATTATTTTTTTCCAGAATGATGCTAGAAGCTTGATAGCTGCTAAATACCTCCAGCTTATGGACATGTATCCATATATTAATGCTTGTTCAACCTGAATGAAAGCAGTAAAAGCCCAGTAACCAGTTATCTTCAGACTGAAGCTTTAAATTCTTGCCAACAGGATTATTTCTGAAAGCAATGTTGTGTTAGATGACAGTGAGAATTAATTTGGTGTAGATAAAGCACAGCTAATGGTTGTTTTTTTTTTCTCCTTTGACTTCAAATTTTAAAACTGACACTTTAACTCCAATCATCTCCGCTTTAAGATTTTACAGAGTTTTCCAGCTTTGCTTTGTGATTAAAGATGAAAAAAAAACAGCGTATTTAGAAATTTCTGCAGACCCAAACAGACACACAAGCTGTAGTCCTGTCAGTATCAGTCATGAAGCTGTGAGTTTCCAGCACGCTTTACATTTTGGATGAAGGAAATAAATAATTAGCACCTTTACGCTTGTCTTTGGAGGCGAGAAGGAAAACCAGCCAGTTTGTTTAGACACTGTGTTACAGTCGTAATGTGAAACAACAACCAGCTTCACATCTATGTAGTAAATAGAAGCAAATTCCAATTAGTAACTTTGGTAGAGTCCTTTCTGGAAGCAGCCACATTGATTCTTCTGTACCATAGTTACTACAAATAAAAGATGGGAATGCACTTTTTGTATGTTTTTTTGTGTGTTTGTTTTGTATCATAGGATCTTGGTTTTGTGTCTATGTGCTTTAGCTTAAACCAGGCGTCTGAAACCAGAGGTGCCGGAGCCACATGGGGCTCTTTAGATATTCTTCAAAGGCTCTTCACAAATAAAATGATAAAGAGCAAACTAATCTTTTAAAATATAGATCTTAGAATTTTAACTGCTGACCAAATAAGTAGAATTTCGAAAATAAGTTGACTATATTATACCATATATTTATATATTTATTTTAGTTTTTGGAGGATTGCTAATGATTAATTTGCCAATCAATTAATTTGTTGATACTTTTTTCAATTAATAATCTGATAGCCAAAGGTTCCTGAAAGTAGTTTTTTAAAAAACGAAATTAAACAGGTGAAACTAGAACGTTTCTGCCAGAAAAAAAAGTTTTCTTTTTATTAGTGCAAATTTTTTATAAATTTTTTACAATTTTGATATAATTACTGCTCTAAGTGGGTTACTTTGTCAGCTAAAGTTATGTTTTACAGTCTCTATACTCCAGTTAAAGATTAGTTGATTGCTAAATTAGTTGACGATTATTTCAATAATCATTTAATAACGATTAATTTGTTTCAGCCAAACACAGAATAAAAAACAAATTGTTTCTTTTCTTTTCTTGTTTCTTCCTCCAAAAAAAAAAAAATAAATCCTAACAATTAGATTGCCAAATGACACACTTTACATTATAAGAGTACATATTATTTTAATCATCACATTCGGGAGGTGATATTTAAAGGCCAATGAAATTCGAGCTGTGAAAATACTTTTTAATGTTTCACAATAAACCATGGATATATATATATATATAACAAACTAAATGTTTGCAGCTCAGGGTGTCACACACACAGTCAGGTAGTTTATCAGTTATAAGCACACATAGAAGAACAAAAGGTGATGAATTGATGTCACCCTGAGCCATTAAAGCCCAAGAAGGACATTGATGTGCGGAAAAAAGCTATACACTGTATAGATATGTATAGAGTAGGGCTGCAACTAACAATTATTTTGCAAATTGATTAATCTGATTATTTTTTGATTAATTGATTAATAATTTGATAGCCAAAGATTCCTTAAAGACGATTTTTAATGAAATTAAACAAGGTGAAACTAAAGAAGGTTTTTACTTGAGAATTCTTGGATAGAGCATATTGACAGACGGAAAAGGTATTTTTTTTAATCTAAAATGCAAAATGTTTAAATATTTGCAATTTTGGTAAAAGTACTGCACTAAGTGGGTTGTTCTGTCAGCTAATGGCATGTTTTAGAGTCTCTATGCTCCAGTTAACAATTAATTGATTACTGAATTAGTTGATTATTTCAATAATCGATTAATATGATTGTTTCAGCCCATATATATATACATTTTTTGTGGGGAAAATGTGTATAATTTTCACAAAAATTTCAGAAACCCATTTAAAATATATTCTCTTTTCGCAAGTTTTTTCCTTTATTTTAAAATCTAAAAAAGAACAGTGGTTCTTTAAATTTGACATTTCTCCTGTCGTAGATAAGAAATTAGCTCTACTGATGTCAAAAATGTCTTGTTGGATTGTGAAGGTTGCAGACCCCCTGCATTAAACCTTTTAATGCTATATATTAGTATCTAAGTATTTTAGAATATAATAAATATTTTTTAGGGAATTAATGATAATTAAATGCTGTATAACAGATGCTCATATAGCAGTTAACACAATTCAGCATATTCATAGTTAATTTAAAACACTATTTAACCAGAGGAATAACTAGGGTGCACATATCTGCGCCCCCCTTTATCTAATGTTTTTGGTGTATTCTAAAAGTACAAAAGCTAAAAACCTTCTCCTTTGGTTAACTATTAGAAGGTAAATCCTCATGCTTTGTAATCTGTCCTGCTAGTTTTTAATTTCCCATCATTGTCAACACAATCAAAAACCTTTAATTTCTTAGCCCTGCATTCCTCTTTTCCACAAACGATTGAAATTTCACACATTTGATTTATCATTTATAAGTTAAAATCAGAGATAGCTAACCAATAGTGGAGAACATTCTGTGTCCTCGGTGAAGGTTGCCTCAGGAAAGGTATCTGAAACTTAAAGGAAAATAAATAGGAACATGAGTGTTATAGGCTGGGATCACAATAGAGATGAAGAGGACAGTGCAGTCAAACAGGAGAGGAGTGTGATAGACTAATGCTTCTAGGATTTAGGGAGATCTGACATGTTACTGGTTTGGAGACTATTCCACAGTCTATAGGTCAGGAGGATGAGCTAGAGATGCTTATTTGGATTGACCAGGGAGGATATGATTAAATGTTAGATCAGTTAGAGCTAAGGTTGGGTTATTTAGATGAGCTGAGTGTGCTATGAAGCATCCTTTGTTCCTAAGTTTCTAATGCATACAGATGGAAAACATAAAAATATGTGTGCTCACTACTCCTAAATCTGCAAATGTCTATAAGATGGCTAATGAATGTGGTATTCTTCTACCCAGTTAAACATATAAATAAAATTTGGATAGAATATATTGTGGTATATAAACATTTACAATCAACAGACTGTATTTTGCCTCACCAATTAATTTATTGCAAATTTACCGGTACCAGCACATTTAGGTGAAGTAGATGTAAGGTTATATATGAATAAATTAATAATACATTTAGAAATAATAATTTTATTTGTATTTTTGTTTCTCCTAATGTTTACTTTTTTTATCCTAATGTGTAAAAATGAACAAAAACATATATGCAATAGTTAAAAAAAAAAAAAATTTGAAAATGTTCAAATACAAACATGTCTAACTTAGGGCAAATATTTGCCATTGGAAGCTCTCTGCAGTGGTTGCACACAATGACTGTTTGCCCCACATTATTTTCAAGTGAAATAAAAGCAGGGTAAATACCCTCATAAAAATTATGATAGAGAAAGAAGTATTCTGAAATTAGAGGACTGCAAATGATGCAATAAATGGCAAAAAAAAAAAAAAAAACATATTAATACAATTAAACCTTTACAAAATAGTATTTGGAGCTGGACAGGCACACCACCTGACATATTGACACTTTTAGGCAAGTACAAAAACAAAAAAACAATAAGAAATTTCTGTTTTTATTTTCAGAGTAAGTGCATAGCAGTGAAAAAATACTACTTACATGGCATATCTTTATGCATTTAAACAATTTTTAACACACAATAAATTTTTAATTGAGGTGGTTTTGTTTTGTAGGTAAAATGTGAAAACTACTATGTCCAATAATATATACTTTCATGAAAAGGTTTGAAATGTTTTTCCTCGGATGACTTTTTCATGGATAGCTATAGCACCACATATATATTATTTATATAAATATATATGGTGCTATAGCTATATATTTTGACAAATTTACAATGATGCCATTTTACACAGACTGGCTAGCTAGTTTGTCTAGATATGGGATCTGAAGGATGACAGCGCGTGCAAAGAACGGGAGCTTATTTTTATTTTTGTATCATTTATTATTTTAATGCATCATTTATTTAATGCTTAAAAATGCTTGAAATTTGTCTCAAGAAAATGTATATTGACCGGTTTGTTGATTAACTTGGATTTTTGGAAAAAGTGTGAATCTCATTTAACCTTGATTAATCCCATATGAAGAAGTGGCAAGCCGTTAAGTTTAAAGGAGAAGCCTTTTCTGAATAAGCATTTGGTATTTAAACACTATTATAGCTGGACCACTTCACTTATAGATTATTTCATTGTTCTGTTGGTGGTATTTATTGGGAGTTGTGACACATTTTAGTATGTTTTTGTGAAATAAACCTCAAAAGACCATCCAGGGTGAAGGAGGGTAGTGGGAGTATGATGATCTGGATTTATATGTTTTTTTTTAGATGGGAAAGTTCCAAAAACTCTTAAATTAGAGCAAAAACTTAAGAAAGGAAGAATGAGTATAGGGGAGGAAAACGATAATTTCAAATGAACATTGTGGGTTTTTTTTAATTTTTTTTTTAGAACTGACCGATTTTTTCTATTAAATTTCAAAGAGAAGATACAATATTAAGTAATGAAATTATCCATTAGGCTCTAATTTACCCAACACAAAAATTGGCATTATTTAATTTCTTTCATTTATTATGATTCTGATTTACAGCTTTTTTTTAAAAGCAACAAATACATTTGCAGAAGAGCAATGAAATTATTTTTCACACAGAAATGTTATGGTTTGCAAAGTGGTGGAGGGGAGTCTTGATTTTTGAGTTATAGAACATGTAATTGGTTGTTTTTCCGTTCCCTGTATCCAAGCAGGTTAATAGAAAATTGAGTGAAAGGAAGAAGTGTGATGGAAAAGGATTCTGAACTTACATGTGTTTTGAAATTTTGCCAGAATATCTCATCCAGAAGGCGTTCTGGAGTAGGGCATCCCCTAACATCACACTAAAACAAAGTTTCTCCACATTAATTGATCATAAGAGGTCTTGAGATAAAGGTGTAAACTTCTTTACGCCTACATTTTCTGGTTGTTTGGTCCATTTTAACACAGATCCGCTCCATAATGCTCCTGCTGTGTACATATCCACACAAACAAGCGACACCGATGGCTAATGGTGTGTTCAGACTGAGCGCTGTGTCTGCGGTGATTTCTGCTCTGCGTTTCAGATGCACAGCGTTACACCCTGAACTGCATCCTCAAATAGGCGGAGCTTCAGCTGCATTAATCTGACACCTCACTCACACTATATGTGCTGCTTTTGTTTCAGATATATCAAAGATAACTTTTTTAGGCCATCCAGAGGTCAACTATCCCCCATTACACTACAAATTATATCATACTTAATTTGTGCAGGCAAAACTGTCATTTAAGCCGATTTGGTTTTTAAGATAGAATTATTTTTAACTTCGGCCAATGAAGTCACCATCCTGTTAACATAGCAGTTAATGCTGCGCTCGTTTCCTGATATAAAGTTATTACATAACATCACAAGTCATTTCTGTGGTGGTAATGAATGCAACAGTGGGCATGTTTGCCTGATTTAGAGGCTGTAAGTATGGTTTAATATTTAGTAAATCACCACACCCTTTGCTTTGGACCTGCTGTTACCCTGGCAACCCCATAGCTTTTCCTGTCAAGGTCTCGCTGTCGGCATTTCACAATAAAAGCACAGGTGAAACGTAACATCAAGGACTGCTGCGAAATTGTTCTCAATTAACAACTTTTGAATCGCCTTGGGGAGATCATTCTTTTTTGTAAAAGACCCAAAAGCTCTGATTCATTCAGATTCAGCAGGACTTCCTTGAAAATCTACCCGCTCGAGATTTATATAGTTATTCTATGTGAATCAACTGCATCCGGTCAGAACGCACCATAAAGGATGCAGAGAATACTGTTAGGAAGTGTTTTTTTATTAAATAAAAATGTCCTTTCCTATTGGTGCATCTCTGATCAATTGAGCGTGACTAAACTGCCTTTTTATTGGTTCATTCATTCAATACTCTAAATTTGTGAGCCGTGTGGAATCAAGGTTTTTCCTTAGCCGATTTTGTGTGATAAAATGTTAGTTTGAATAGAAGTAATGATAGAGAAATTCTGTACCATTCACTATGCTATACTGTTTAAGCGGACAGAAAGCAGGTGCCTCCCCTCCCTACGCAAGATAAGGGTAAGGAGAAGGTCATTAGAAAAAATGAGTTCACAAAGCCTCCTTCATGCTATGGTTAAAATTTATGCTCTTATCGTTCTCCCGTCCAGTTTCTGGTGTGAACGGAATACAGTTGTCTGAAATGTTTATCTGAGCAAATTTATGTCCTTTGATGAACTAAAGTGTTTCTCTTGGGAAGATTCAATGTTCATGTGTGTGTATGCTGTGGATTCTTTTTAAATGTAGGGGTGTGTTTCTGAATGCTTCAGAATCGCACTCAGCTGTATTCAGCTGGTTTGTGCCATTCTCCTCTGCAGAGTAAAATAAAACATTTTTCTTCATTGCATATCAACTTTCAGTGCTCATTTTTTTACTCCAAAGCCGTTATCATCAAATTAAAACAGAGGGATGTAAGAAAACCAAAGTTGGAAACAACTCAAAATAATGATGCTGTAGAAAAAAAACATCATATCTTTCTTAAAAATCTGCCATCTCTCCCTGCAGCATTTTGGTTTATTATTAGCCTCCCATCTTGATCATCTGTATTTCCCAATGTGGAAAGATGCCTTTTTTCCACCTCTTTAACTGAACCATGGATAAAAAAGATTGTAAACATAAAGTTGCTTTTTCCAGCGAGTGATACAAGAATCAACTTCTTTTTTTTTTTTAGAATACTCTAATAAACTGTAAAATAAAACTTACTCATAAAGTGCAAAATGCATTCAGGCAAGTCTTTGGGAAAACAACCACCATACAATTACCATCAATCAAAAACCAGTTTTCTCATGAAAACAAACAAACAATAACAAAACTAAGTTATGCATTTTATCTTATATTACTCCTTACATATATTACTTTATAAGATTCACGTAAATATTATGTGCATACTGTTTGACATCTTACAGATTACTTTCTGGTTGAACTCTTGTCGTACCCAAATGATTCAAATTTTGATATCAGAAATGAATGACCTGACTATATATTGTAAAATAATTTGCAACATGTTTTGGTTATTTTCCCCCTGTAGAATCTGTATGGTAACATGAATTAAGCTAGAAGACATTAGGAAGTAAACTGTAAGGTGTTGGTAGAAGAAATTCAAGAACAGATGAGAAAAGGAAGCTAATCTGAAAATGGGCTACAAAGCTTTTTCTATTATGTTTGAGAGTCTGGAGAACCAGAGCGAAAGATGTTATGAGAAACATCTAAAGGTAAAAGATAAAAAGTAAAGATTAAAAAAAGATCTTGATGATCTCCTAGAAGTTTGGGAAACATTATTTGTTTACTGCATTTCAGAGACAGACCATCACAGTGAGGATCAAACATGGTGGTGGTAGTGTGATAATGTGGGTCTGATTTGCTTCTTTGAAACCTGGATAACCAACAACTTGGTTCACGCAGTAGAACAATGATCTGGTGTATGCTGCCAAGTCCATGTAAAGTGTGGACGTCTATCCAGCCCAGATCATTTGGGGTGACCTTAAACGGGACATTCAGGCTGGAAAACCCTCCAATTTTGACTGAATTAAAGCAACTCTGCTCAAACAAGTGCGCCAAAATGTTCCCTACAGCCAAAGAAAGATTTACTGTGAGTAATGTGATGGATGTTACTAGGTTTTCACATAAAGCCAGGTTGGTGTGGTAGCTATGATATCCTCAACTCCTCCTCAATTTATCTTTGTTGTAACGATCATTTAAGTGCGACAAAAACAAATCAAACAAAAGACGTACAAACTCGAATGATGTCCCCCCAAATCTAAGCCCCTGATCAGGGTTTGTCCATTCATCCTCTCACAGCTGATGTTCAGCTGACAGTAGGTGAACTCCTGGTCTTGGAGCATAGCTTCTTGTTCCTGTAGTCCTGTTCAGCCTGCCTGCTGCGTTTGCCGATGCAGCCATCTAGAAAAACAATAAGGTTGCAAAGTTTCATGCTAGGCGCTAACATGCATATTGGTAGTAAAAATACAAACAAAGGTAGTGAGATGTAACCTACTTGCAAGATGAGAAGAAAGACCTGAGGATATAGAAGGGTCTCGTTGCCACTGTGAGAAAATAAACATGGTTTATTCTTAAATGCAGTAAAACCTACTATATTATATACATATTGTATTTTTATTTGCTACCAAGAAACTAGTTTTTTAAAATCGTATTTCCTCAGATTTTTTGAAGGTCTCTTGGTGCATTGCAGAAATAGTAAAACATGATGGCATACGCTTTAAAATAATGAAAAATGGACAAAAGGATAAAAAAATTTAAAAAGTTCAGACTCAAGTCTGACATTAACTGCAAACGGCAGAAAATAGCGACAAAGACAGAACAGACTCTGCTCCAGAAACTAGACAATATACTAATACTAATACTAGTATTAGAGCTGCTTGGTCACCAGAGTTAGGCTTACTTTACGTCTTAACAGATACCCATCTCATTTCCTACGCGTTCTTGATAGAATGTAAGGCACTTTAACATTTATGTGCCGAACCTAGGAATAATTTTAAGCGTAACTACATTTGTTGTTTATTTTAAATCTGTTTCATATGGTAAAACCCGCTGACTGAATGACCGAGTTTGAAACCGCATTGTTCCTCTGTACACACAAGTAAAACATCACTACTTCCACGTCTAGTTGAATAGAAATGTAATCGTTCAAATTTAGAGGATACTCAGCTCTATTGGTGGCATAGATTTAAGACTTAAGGCGAGGGTACACTGTAGGATTTTTCACCCTTTTCTGGAGTCGTGCTGGAATTTTCTGGACCAGGCCGAGTTTCTTTGTGCGTCCTGCGTTGTGTGGTATATAGGGGGGTAACGGGGGAGATCAGGCTCTCACGACCAGGGGAGGAGCTAGGATTCTCGGAGATCAGGGGCTTAGCCCTGAGGGTGAAGATGAGAGAGAATACTTTCTGGTAAATCCCGTTCTAATATAAAATATGACAGATTACTGGATTTAAAAATTTCTAGTATACTACATGCTATCACACATAACTATTCCCCCTCCATAACATGGGAATAAATTAATTTACTTGCAAGTCTTAAACTGTGTATATTCCTCTCTTCATCAACAACAAACTTTGTGGATTTGGGGACATTTGATCATTATTTGCCAAAGTTATGAGGGGGGAACCATATATTTTAGCCAGCTGATATAATCCATTCCCCCTATAACATGGGAAACAATAAACAAATCCTGTGAATTTTGAGACTGTGTTTCTCCTATATTATGTTTAAAACATTTATTATTTTATATTTTGAAATCCAAAATATGACTGTTTGTTTGATGATCTTTATTAATTGTATTTTCAATTCTCAATTCAAAATGTGTGGAGGAGCATTGCTCCAGACATTTGGTTTGAACTTTTTTTTTGGAATATTTGTAAATTGTTAGAGAAACATTTTAATAGAAAATATATTTCATAAAGATCATGAAAGGGGGAACGGATTATATCAGTTGGCTAAAATATATGATTTCCCTCTTATAACTCTGGCAAATAATGATCAAATGTCACCAAATACACAGGTTTTGTTGTTGATGAAGAAAGGAATAAACACAGTTAAAGACTTGCAGGTGAATTAATTTCTTCCCAGCTAGTGGTGACAACTTCTTCTGCCCGGTAACGCTACAGACTGCTTTCCTCCACGATTCCTGACCTCCCGATCAGGAATCGTGAGGTCAGGAGAAAATCAAAGATGTTTGAAATTCAGTCGGCCCTCATAAGGTGTTCGTGAGCAAGTCCTGCTGTTGAAGCAAAGCTACAAGCGTCCATGACTGTCTACGTGTCGATTTAGCAGAACCGTTCTTCTTCCTTCCATATTGATGAGTCCAACCAACGCCATCTTTTGGCGCTGAGTCCAACCTTTTTGGACGTACAGTGTGAGCAGTTAGATCGCATCACAGTGTCAGCCGCACAGTGTGAGAACATACATCGTGAGGTGTGAACTTTTAAACGCTGCAAATTCATCGTACAGTTTGAGTTGTAGCTGAGTACAAAGATTAAGAATTTTGTACAGTGTAGGCCCGGCCTAAAGAGATTAAAGTTGTTAAAAGGTTTCAAACTAAAGACTGTTGACCATAGCAGCGGTGGCATTATGATGCGGGACTGTTTGTCTACCGGTTCCATAAAGTTGATTCCATGTTAAAGAAGGACGTTTTTGACCAAATTGTTCCATTTCACCTCAAATCAGCAGTGCGGTATTTATAACTTTTGCACTTTAATTTTAGTTCTCCATAATTTTGGTTACTTTTCCTAAGCTCATCAGCTATAAAACATGATAGATGAGTAAAAAGGGGCTTCCTCTTAAAAGTAAAGATTACACTTTTGAGAGACTTTCAGAAGGGGCGGAGCTAGACAGGGGGCCAGGGGTGGCCATGGCAAATCATTGGCCACCCCTACCGGTCTTTTACCTCTTATACAGATGGTGGCAGCAGTAATACTCTTAAATGGAATATTCAAAACATTTACATTTTCCATATATTAACAAATACTTGACAAAAAATTACTGTGGTCAATAATCCACATCAATATACTAACATTAAAGAAGGTAAATACAGAATCCATGCTCTTTTCAGAGCTAAATTTTGTTTTATGGAGAAAAGAGAAAATAATGCGTCTCTGCAACTCATCTAAAAGTCTTTAGTAAAATCACAGAGAAATAACTATTTTAATAAAAGCTTATTAAATAATCAAATTATGTAGATATTAGTGTTTGTAAATATAAATTTTATGCAGAAGGATTATTGATAAAAGTAGGTAAATAATGAAAATGGAAAAGATGTTCACCCAGAACCCAAACCTAAAAGAATTTTATCCACTAAACCTTTTATCCAGAAAGCACGGATGTTTAAATATATGTGTCTATTTGTTAGGAAAGGCTGTAGGAAAGTATAGTTTGTCTTTTTTTACAAAATATGGAGGTATTGCTCGTTAATTTTCCTGTTGGAACAGTGTAGATTGAGGCTGAGGTTCTGGCTACGCCTCTGACTTTCAGAAACCCTGGAGAACTAAAAAAACAAAACACTTCTACAGAGATTTCTTGTTCCTTCAGGGGAAAAATAAAGAACTTTTAATTGTCTCTGATGCTAGTAGCCAATAGTGAACTTGAACTCACGATGAACTTGTCGATGTCCTTCAGCGTGCCGAATCTTAAGTAGGATATGTCCCCTTTATCTTTGTCCCTGTCCTGGTCTGAGGTGTAGATGTGCGTAACTCCAGCCCCTCTTATCAAAGGAACGCACTCATCACACGGACATTTGGTCACAAACAGCATGGTTAGCTCACCCGGTTTGATATCCCGTGTTCTGAAAACACCAGGAAGACGAGACATATATACGTATTACTTGACAAGCAGGTGTTTCTTTTTCGCTACAGCACTGCAGACAAGCTGACCTGAAGGTGAGGGCGTTCTGTTCGGCGTGGATGATGTATCTGTATTTGCGTCTCTGTCGGTCCTCCTGCTTATTGTCCATCTGTGGAAACTCGGCGTACTTTGAGCCTGCAGGGTAGGCGTTGTACCCGCAACCGACCAAATCCAGGCAGCCCGTTCCACGACAGCCAGTCTGAGAGGAGGGGAAGCGTTAAGAGGCTTAAACATCTAATGCTACTTTCTTTATTTTGTGTTCAGGGTATCCTTTAGTTTTAGGAATCTGTTCACATAAACCTCTCTAACAGAAATTCAGTGTAATAGCACCCCCTATAGACAAAAAGAGGTTACAGCAGTCACACTAAGGGGACACATTACTTTAACTTTGTCTTAACAGGAAACATCACTGTGAGGATTTCAAATCAGTGAAATAATATGTGGACTTATCTCACTCCAATTTACATCTTAACGAAGGAGTGTTTTACTAAAGAACCTGTGCTGAAACGAAGAAATCTTACCGACTGTCCTCTCGCCCAAATAACAGCACCCACTCCCACTTTGGGATCCTCTGCAACAATAATGAGAAAAATAAAGTCAGACACCTACACTGTAGAATCACCTTTATCCTTTTAAAAATGTTTCAGATATAATAATCCTGCAAGCTTTCATCAATACAAGAGCAAAAGACCAGCTTGGGATTTTGTAAAGCTATGATGTGCGCATTTGGAGGTCCAAAATAAACAGTTAAATAAATAAATGTGCCATAAAATAAGCAGATGTATCATTTGTTTTATTTATCCAATATATGATTTAATTATAAATTATAAAAATGCGCAATTAATTAAAATACCATTAAAGAATTAAAATGACATTTAAAATAATGAGTAAATGTCATAAAAAAAACATTTTTCTTTAAAATTAATATCTAACTTAACCTAATATTTATGAATAAATATATAGTTAAATAATTTTAATTTCAAAATATATTCTGAACTAAATAAATATATCATGGAAAAAGTTAATTTAAACATTTATTTATTAATGTCAGACATGGTTCAAATATTAGGATTTTTTAAATATAAAATGAATTAAAAATCCCATTAAACAATGAAACCAAAAATGATCAAAATCATAATCAAATCTAAAAAAAAATGAAATCTATTTAAAAAGGAATATATTTTACTGTATGTATAAATGAAACTTAGCAGGAAATAACATGCATTTTTAGGGGGTCGTGAGCCTTTATTACTATATTTTTTTGGGGGGTCAGAGGCTGAAACGTTTAGCAACCCCCCTGCCACCTGTTTATCTACCGGTAATTCACACAAAATGTTTCATGAATTCATACAGATGACATCGCATCCTGCTTTTAACAGTATGAACTTGAACTAAAATATCCAATGGAGCCAAAACACAAACCAGGAATCCGGTAAATTACACTCAAACAGCAGCAGTGATAAAGAATAGGTTAGCACATTATTACATTCTAAGCTAAGATGTGCCAGCTTAAAGGGGCATGTTAATCATGTTATATGATTTTTTATATATGTTTTTCTCAAAAAAAGTACCACTGGGGCATTATTTGCTGTTCTTTTTCTATGCATTGTTTTTGCTCCGTTTCTTAGTAAATAAAGCCCTTTGAGTAGATTTACAAAAATAACTTAAAATGACCAAAGATACGATTAGATCAGATTCAATTTAGTGCAACATTACAATTACCTGGGAAACCAAATTTTTAATGTGTTTAATTTGTGTCCATTCCAATAAAAGAAGAAGAGTTCTTTTAGACTATGACCTTTAAAAAATGTATTTAATTAAAATATTTCTTACCTTGATGCTGTGTCCCTGTTTGCTTTAGTTAAGAACGGAAATGTTTTTTTTCCTTAATGTTCTGATTGGAGGCTCTGGGGAGGATTCACCCTAAGTTAAAGGTACTGTTGATCAGTTTATTTAATTTATATCGTTTTTACTTCAGCTGCACCAAGCTGTTGCTTTACCCCGAGGCATTGCAGAATGGTGAAGCTCTATTAAAGGTATAGGGGACAATCTTTTATTTCCTGGTGGATCATCTAAATAAGTGGTCCTCCTAATTGTCAATCATTCTGGTGATATGTTTACGTAAGGCTGTCCTATGTGATTGTCCCGTTAGCTATCTTTTTCTGCGCATGCACACTTTCACGCATCACTATATGTGGAGAGCTACGATTTCAGACAGTCATTGAAGCTCACCTTTCTCACCGTGGTTCTTTGAAAATGGCCAGGGGTCATAAGAGAAAAAGTGTCTATGAAGTGATTGAGTAGAAAAGAAAGGTCTCAGAGGAGGCAGATATATCCCAGAATGCTTTGCACAGAGAGCTCTCCTTGCAAAGCATTATGGGATTTGCTGTTGCAGCGGCCCGCTGTCGCCATAGGCTGCTGCTACCCGTCAGCAGCGACTGATAACAAAGATGGTGCAGTCACTGCGCAGTGGAGGAGTTACGTGAGCAATGGGGAGTGAAAAGTAGTGATCATCAGTACGAAGGGTCAGTTAACTGCGTTTGCTATATAGTCCACTATATAGTCCCCTCTCTATATAGTGATTGAGGGATTTAGGGTGGACATTCAGACACAGTAAGCTGCTATAAGAACAGCAACTTTTAAACAGAGCGTGCACAAGGAGCCCTCGCATATGCATTTTTTCTTAAAGTGGAGAGGGCGGATCTTTTAAAAAATTCGAGAAAATCCTCCACAATACCTTTAAGTAGTTGCTTATTGCCACCTGTCTTGTTGTTTGCAGTATTGCCAGCAGGTGGCGGTATGTTTGTTTATGTCTGCTCATTGCAACTGGTATATCAGGACAGATGTTTGGTGTATATAACATTATAAATAACTATTTAATATTTTTGGCCTTTTTTGTAGGGATATATAATCTAACTAAGCTCCTCTAATATATGCTAAATCACTTTCAGCACACTCTGATTTATAACAGATGAAAGACTTAAATCTAACCTTAGACAAATGATCAAACCAACCTGTCCTGTATGCCAGCAGCCTGGCCTGGACCATGCAGTGGTGAGCCACTTCTTGAGAAACATTCTCTCCATGAACAGGCACAGTGCTGGCCAAGTTTTCTCTGAATCAGAAAAATCATGATCAATAATAGCAAAACAAGCTTATAAATCTGAAAGAACGAAATCCTAACCTGTAGAAGCCATAGTGATGTTGAGGCACCCCAGCAGCCACAGCAGCTAGAACCCCCACCAGCTCCGTCATGTTGTTCCTAAGGTTGGAGAAGTAGGGCTCCACGCAGAAATTCTCCAGGCCCATTTGGACCAAAATCCCCTTGTGTTGCAGAGACGTTCCAACCAGGAAGTGAGTGGAAAATTCTCTGAGGTGTCTTAGGCGTTCCCTGAAAAAGTATGATAAAAAATAGAACACCTGAAATTGCAAACCGATCCAAATAGCTGTTATTTTCTAATTTCTTTTTCTTGTAAAAACAAGCAAGTTTTCATCATCTGTACATGTAATGGCAGGTATTTCATGGATGGAACCATCTGGGCTCCAAGTAACCTGTCTGCACTTATGCAGAAAGGATGCTTGGAGGCCAGATAAGTAACAATATGATACTGCAGCTGCAAATGCAGTCTGATACCTGTTAAAGAGTTCCTCTTTGTTCAGCTCTGGGTCATCCTCAGTCATCCTCTCCATGAAATCACTCTCTTTAGATGTTTCCTCCACAAACTGCACCAGATCCGGTGCCAACGGCTGCAGCAGCACGCAGATGTGAGGGCGACTGTTGGACTTCAGTTTCTCTACTGCGACTGCGTCCAGCACAGCTTCCTCTGTCATGGCGAGAGACGAGCCGCCGGCGTTTGTTTGCGTCGACGACACGGACTTTAGCATGCTGACCTCTGGATCTCCAGGCCAAAAGGAGATCTGACTGACTCCAGCTGAAGGGAAGGAAATTAAACCTTTAGGTAGAACTTTGGAATCATAGAGCAATTCCAAAGTTCAGTGTGTTTTCGAGGTGAAAAAGCGGCTAATAAAATCAGCGAATGGACGCAATAAAAATACATAATCGTAAATATCTGTAATTACTGCTGCCTTTAAGCAATCTTTATCTAGCTACAGAAGCGTATTACATTCATATAGAAAAAGAGAAATTGCTGTTTTTTTCCCCCAAATTAAGATAATTTTTACAAAATAAATCTAAATAATATTTTCTGAATTAACTCATTTTTACTTTCTTTCGGGATTCAGACACTGGTTGCTACTCATGGCCCGGTTGTTTCCCCCCTCCCTCTTCTCTTCATGGTTTATCTTATTAATTCAGGAAAAATACAGAACGTTTTTATTTATTTTTATAAAAAATTAAGCCGTAAATAAAAAAAAAAAACAGACCAAATTCTTTTTTTTTTTTTCAGGTGAATGCAATACGCTCCTGTATATAGCTATGTCTCTTTCCTTATTTAGTTTCATTATTAGCTTATTTCAAATGGTGTTAAACTCCCTGCTTCCCTTAACATTTTACACACAATACCCCAATATTTCAGTGTTACAGATTTATCACAATTAATTAAGGAAGAACGTATATATTCATGTTTAAATTTTAGATGAAGTACATGCAGCTTAAATTGAGCGACCTGACATAAATTCAAGTAATTGGACATGATTTGAAAAGGTACACAACTCTCTATATAAGGTTTCACTTTTCAGAGTGCAAACATATGGCTTGACAGAATCAAATGCGGCAATAGAAAGTATTTAGTCCAAAGAAAGCAGTAGGAATAATCTTATACTGGAAATTCAAGTTTGTTTAGATTGCACAGGGATGGTATGGATATACAGTTTTGTTGGGTACCAGCTAGTGTTGCTGCGATACTGCAATAAATGTTGGTATCGGTATTTTTGAGTACTGACAAATAGGGCACCAATACCATTTTGAGAGCCAAAAGTTTATGCAACTATTGTCACCCATTCCAGGCAGGCAATAAAAGTTCTACTGGATTCACTTTGTATTAGTCTTTTTCAACAAAGCCATGATGTAATTATTTTACATCCAAGTAGTATGCAGTTCTTCATATATACACAAACGCATCAATTTCAAACAGTTGGTATCGGCCGATACTGCACAGCCAGGTATCGGGGCCAAAAAATGGCATCGGTGCAGCACTAGCACCAGCACATCAAGGGGTAAAAGGAAACAAAACAGCAGATAAACTGGCTAGAAAGGGTGAAGAGAAGGAATTAATGTTACGTATTCAATTTGGGAAAGATGGGAGGAAAATAATAATAAAAGGAATAAAAATCTGGGAGAAAAGATGGAATGAAGGCAAGAAAGCGAGAGACTTTTATAGAATACAAATATCAGAGGAAAATGAATAATGATGAGATCGCTGGTAGACTATGTTTTACTAAAATACAGCGTCGTTATCGAATAGGGGGAAAAACAATGATAGTTGTGTAGTTTGTGCCGAAAGGGGAAATGTTTCACACATAATGAAGTGTCGTACATTAAGATGAGGGAGAAGATAAAGAAAAGGGAGCAAAAGGCAGGATGGGAATGGAGTTTAAGAGATAAAAAGCTGGGAAGAATACAAAAACATTTCTGCGCCTTTGACGGGCCTGACGAGCCAAGTGGGCTCCATGGATCATGAATGGAAGACAGTCGGCTGACTGTCGGCGGGGTGATATGAAACCTCAAGTTCACTCTGTCAAAGCTCCATTATCCCTCGGTGGAAAGAAAAGAACGTTCCAGAAGAACAACCATCCCTGCAGCAATCCCCCAGCCAAGCCAGTATGGCGGAGAGGCCAGATGAACACCACTCCTTAATAAAAGGAATCCTCTCTAAAGTTTGTCAAAAGGCACCTGAAGGACTCTCAAAATAAACTTTTTTTGGTCTTACAAGAAAAAGATTGAACTCTTTGGTGTGAATTTCATATTTGGAGGAAACCAGGGACCCTTCATTATCATACACATTCCATCCCTACAGTGAAGCATGGAAGTGGCAGCATCATTCTATGGGTTTTTTCCCTCTTTCAGAGGCAGCAAATAGCAGACAGCGACACAAGAATCCAGCAGTGATGTAGCAATGGAGAGAGGAGCGTTCCTAACCTCAATGTGGAGCAACGGCCCAAATCAAACAATCAAGATGTCAAAGGAGAGGATCAAAAGCAATCTGTGACTCTGTGAGTCTCCCGAAGAAGCCAATCTAGAATCCAGAAGTATACATACAGACGTCTTTCATCCATCCTGATGTTGCTGAAATGGGTCAAACTGCCTGCAGATAGGTTTGCTAAGCTTTAGGCATCCAAAATACTTGAAGCTGGAATTGCTGCTGGAGGTGGAACAACAAACTGTTCAGCAAAGGCTGCACATGGTTAATTACTATGTATTTGACTTCTTGATCTTCTCTTTGTAATAAATGTGCAACAATCTATAAAATAAAATTACTGTTTGTCATAACGGGGTATTGCGTGTTGAATTTTGAGGGAAGAGATTGATTTAATACCTTTTGGAATAAGGCTGTGATATAGCTAAATATGGGAGAAGTGCAGCTCTGTGAATACCATACTTCTGACCTGGTGGTCTGTTTTTCTCTGTTCTTGGCTCCTTATTTTTTGTTAATGTACAATGTTGCTTTAGACTCAGTGCTTTGATGCAATCAGGTGTACATATCTTGCTATAAATAAACTGAATTCATCTTTCAAACATCCTTCTCACCATTTATGATCATCTTAAGGCAAGTGGCACATGGTCTCCTGGAGAAGTAGAGCTGACAGTCGGCCAGGTTTGCACCATGCTGGATGATAGCTGCTTGTCCAGCGTGAAGTTCAGTGCCTGAACAATGGAGTCCCAAAACTTTCCCTTCCTGTATCACTACCAGACCAGTCCTGTTGATCTAAATGCAGCACAGACTTGGTTAAAAATGTAAAACAATGATGCTTCTATTTAATGCATTTCACTAACCTGACTATTTTCACTGTCTTCAGGTTGCTCCCGGGGGAATAACTCCATCCACAAACTCAGCAGGGTAAACAGGTTCACCTTTGACAACCTGGGGCCATGACCTTGGTTAAGACATCACACAATTAAAATATTGCAATTGAGAATTATTTAAAAATGCTGGTGAAAATGTAGGCAGAATATATTACAACTAATGCATAATCAAGTCATAGCTCATCAAAGCAGATTTAATTCTGGACATGTCCTCATGGCAGTTTATTTCAGTTATTCTTAAATGCAAATATGAGAATTTTCTAGGATGTATGAGCAGTTTAAAGTGAGATTATTATCCTGATCAGTACAATAAACACCAAATCGTGTATCAAAAGCAGCAGTCATTACATTTTCTTTACGTTATTACATGTTCTTTACGTTAGTAAACCAGCTGTTATAGTAAACCAGAAAACAACATAAAGCCTCCTACATCCAGCTCACCTTGTTTCCTGCTGTCAGTCTGGGTGCTGCTCTCTCTTGTTTCTCGACACGGATCGGACTGGTCCGGTTCGACTCGGTTCCATTTGATGCTATCGTCCATTCGGAACGTAAAGCAGGAAAAAGACTAATTTTGTTTCAGTTGCAGACGTAAGATGAGGAAGACTTCTTCGGGTATACACATAAACCTGGCTTATAGCTGACTAGTGGTTTCCGGCAGGGACTTTCAAAATAAAAGCTGTGATTAGCAGTAGCCATCATACTACCGACCATACATATTTAAAGTTAGCGATAATAGCGCTCCAGTGTAAAAAAAAACAACAACAACTTTTACTTAAAATGATTAGAGATTTAACAACTAACACATCAATATATTGTCATTTGTACGACAAACAATTGTTATTCCGTAGTGAACTTCACCTAACTTCTCACATCCGGTTTACTTCCGCAAAAATCCCGGATGTGCGCCAGTGACCGATGTAATAAGCGCCGCCATATTGTGAGTGGCTCCCCCCTCCCCAAATAGTATGCGCACACAAAACGATAGCCACAAAAGCTGACATTTAAAAAGGCAGGTATGCTTATGAGATACATTACTTTGAGTTAAAAGTCAATAAGACAAATATTTCTTATTTTAAGGTTTTTATTTCTTCAGAGAAAGAGCAACTAAAAACTAAACATGTATAATATATATAAAAACAACAGAATAATTGCAAGTATTTAACAGCAGAAATAACAGTAACTCAACTTTCGGGATTCCGGAGTTGTGTATTTAAGTTGCTTGTAAGTAAGAGCTTCAAAAATAAACTATAAAAGTACATGTTAAGAAGAAAATAATAATAATAATCTGTAAACCTCAACTCTATAACTGCCCTGTAACCTGTTTTACTAGATCTGAACAGTCCTTCAAACACCCACATAAGGTCCAAGTTCAAATTCTTTCCAAATAAAGATCTTTTAGGAGACATTTACGATCATCGGGAAAAGGAAACCTAAGGTAGGAAACCGAAACTGATATCCCTGTCCTGTTCCGGATTAATTTGGTCAGCAACACATTTCTGTTTGTCAAGCACACCCAGGCAGCAAGATTTCCATTCAATCTTTGGTAACTGTATAATAGACACAAAGAAACACCTAAAACAGTAGACAAAATGAGGTTTTGAGCTGTTCTAGGGTTTTACATTTCCCCTGAATTTGTAGCAAAACCAAAAGAACATGAATCGCACTTCCATCTATTGAGAACAGAGAGGCTGCTTCTCTCTGTTCCAGTGGATCATATGAATACAGTAATGTTATTTCTCACAGAGCTTTAAATCCACTTCATTATGTTTTAATAAGCAGAGTAACAAGACAACGTATAATATTGTAACAGAGTAAAACTTCAGCTAAGATTATAGTGCAAAATTCTTAAAGTCTGCTCTCAAATCTCTTTAAAAAGCTAAATTGACTTAGTAGTTCAGGCAAGCTTAAGTGCCTCAGAGCAAAGGCCAAACTAAAACAAGGCCAAAGGAATAGTAGCAATTAACCAAATGACCTACATTCCATTAGAAATGACTGGAAAAGATTCTTGAATCTAACATTTCAAAGGTGCCTCGAATGTATCACACAGATGAGCTGTAGTACAGCGCGACTTTCTTACTCTGGCACGCATGTGCAGTCAGCTGAACTGGAATGTAATAACTGCATAATCAAATTGCATAAAATAAACACATGCAGCCTGTAAGTGTTCATATTGGTGAACATTCAGAGTGACTCCACAGGAACTGACCAAAGTGCTGATTTAAAATCCATAGATATGGTCCGGTTCAACACAGTGTGCAATATACTTGAAGCTTTATTCCTTTTGAGGTGGATCAGCAGAAATCTGATCATTCCTCCATATGTGGAGGATTGCTCTGCTGAACCTGCAGCATACTTGCTTTTAAAATGCAAGAAAGCAAGAGCAGCGCTCAGTTTTTGAAGGCTCCACAGCGACTGGCTCGGCTGATGAACTCTTTGAGCATCCTTCCATCGACTTGCCAGAAAGCTGCAGTCTGAGTCACCTGAGTCAGATGGTTTACACAAAACTTAAAGCAAAAATCTTCTAGATCCTAAAAAGAAGAAGAAGAAAAAAAAGGATGGCAGATAAGTGGAAGACAAAAATATCAACGGTGCTCCATTTTTTTTGTTTAACAGAGACAAATTTTAAAGTTCTACATAGATTTGCACTCAGCTCCAATGAGGCAATACTTTCTAGAACCACCTTTGACTGCCACTACAGTTGCAGGTTATTTTTGGTGTCTCTACCAGCTTTGCATATAGAAATCGACATTTTGACCATTATCTTTAGCAAATTACTGTAGCTCATAGCTGTGACTGGCTGGTGAGCATATTTGAACACACATATCCAAGTACTGCCACTAATTTCATGTAGGTTTGGACAAACAAGCATATAATAGGGTCTAATCTGAGTTAATCACAGTCTCTAACTGCTGTTCTTGCAGGATTTTCCTGTTAAAGGTGCATAGTCACATTAGATGCCAATAAAAAAAATAGACCACTAACCATTAAATAATCATAAAATAAGGCTATATAAAGCAAGCATAACCTATTCTTTACCTCATGCACAGAGGCACAGTCCTGTATCTCTGGTTAAGCTTTCGTTTATTTAGAAATAAATTGAGAAAAAAACAAGTTTAAAACACAAAGATAACAAATAATACTCCAGCAGGATGCGGTAATCTATATGAAACAAACTTTGTAAGCAACAAGATTGAGTTTCTGGAGAATAAATTCTAAAAATGTCATGTAACGTGACTATGCCCCTTTAAGCTTAAAAAAAAAAACAGATCCTTTGTTTCCTCTTTAAAAAACACATTTATGCTCTACTTTGTCTTGTTCTATCATGGAAAATCCCAGATGTTGCAACTTTAAAAAAATAATGTATAAAGCTAAATGACGCAAGCCCCTTTGTGAGGTAAAGTAGAAAATGTAATGACATTTTAAAAAAGGGAAATGTAGACCATTTCTTTTTCAAGCAGCATCACACTGATTTTCATCTTTGCTTTTCTCCAGAAAAATTGAAAATGTTCTTTAGATTATTAGTTTTTGGTAATGTGTTAAACATTGCTGCGCAAATATCAAAATGTTTATTGCACCCTGGTTTAATGATTTCCCCTTTGCATTAAGATTAAAAAAAGTAGAGAGGAGTTCTACCTCTGCATCATATCGAATGGCTGCAGACAGCAGGGTGAAGGCATTCTCTACAGTGATTCCTCTCTTGATTATCTGCTGACACAGATGTTTCAGGTGGTTTTCACAGTAAGACGTGGCCAAATCTAACAAACCTGAAGCATAAAGACGAGAAAAAACACAAACCATATGAAATGAAAAGCCTTAAATACACAGATTAGAAGATATATTTGGTAATATGTCTCACCAATGGCGTCCTCAGGTGGCAGGTCAACGGTGTCTGTGTAGAGAAACTGAAGGAAGGATCGATAGACAGGGTAGGAGAACTGGCCGATCTCTATCACCTCCTGTTGACCCTCTGTCCACTGAGAGCGAAACATGGATCGGAAATGCTCACACCTGATGGCAAAAAGAAGATTTAGGCTGAAGGAAAGCTGTGGATAAGAATATTAATCAAATTAGCTTTTAGGAACATTTGCATCTTCCAGAAAGAACAGAAAACAAACTGTATCCTCAGCTGCAAGAACTCCCCCATGACATCTAAGGAGCTCTAACAGGTCTAACTCTGTGACATTCAAGACCGAAATAATCAAACCTGATCTTAAGGACAGCTTTGTGAACATGGATGCATTTTCCGTCAACGCTGAACTTAAGGTCGGCCGTTTCTGGGCTGTCGAACTCTTTCCTGAGAGCCTCGGAGACCGTCATGAAATCATCGTGCTCTGAAATAAAGTGTAGATTAGATTAGAATTCTCACATTGGAAATGTTTTTTTTTTCAGTTTAGTAATATGTATCCTTAGTATGGGTGGTAAATGTGAGGATGCTGTGAATGAGTTGTCCAAATATTCTTTTTTTAAATATTTTTTACCCATAGATACGAGGCGCCACATCACAGCGGGCGTAGCGAAGCAAGCGAACACATCGTCCGTGCTGCTGAAGTGGGTGAGGTGGGGCAGGGGGATCGACTGGCCTCGACACTGGCCCCACATGAACACCTGCGAAACAGGTACTTAGATTAGTGTTTAAAAAACAATAACACAAGAAGTGTTGATCATATTTTTTTTGCAGTGTTCTAATCATTTATTTATTTTTTTCTAAAGTTTAGGGCAGGATTGAACCTAAACAATGCAGACAATTCCACCTGAATGTGATATTAGCTTAATTTGTTTGGCTGTGAGGCTTGATTTAGGAAAAAAAAGTTAGCTTGACTTGGATTAGCTCTAAATTTGACCGATCAGCTTTATCTGATTAGCTAATTGCATGACTCAGACGGGTTCTAAATTAACTGATTAGCCAAATCTAGTTAGCAGTCAGATTCATTGGGAAAGGTTCTTATCTTAGACTAAAATCTGACTGTTGTTTGATCTAATCAGCTGTTAGATTTACTCAGGTTAATTTTACATAGACAATCTAGCTAAATGTTAGTTCAAATGTATGTAACCCTGCATATCAACACCTCACCTTTCTTTAAAAAACAAAACAAAAAAACTTTTCAGTGGTGCTGTTTTTTTTTTTACATTTTTTTTTTTTTTGCCTTATATCCAGGTTCTTTATAAGCACTTAGCTGGAACACTTTGAAAACTCCTTATTTTGCTGTCAGCAGGTCTTTAATCACGATGGTGTAAAATGCTTTGTGTTCCTGGTTAGCTGGTAGCTTTACCTTTACATGCTGATTTTACTATATAAGCAATTGTGATCTTAGATATAGGATCTGGAACTTTGATTACTTATAGGACATAAAAAAAAAGCTGCAAATTAATTTAATTTACTTTATGGGAAACTTGCTGTTCTTCTTTTGCAGCACTTTCTAAAAATCTCAGGTGCAGGATTTATCTAAATCCTTTTCACTGAAACGTTGACACTCTCAGTTTAGTCATTTTTTACTGTAACTCATCACTAAAACTTCCTAAGAGAAAAATAGGCTTGATGCATTATTCTAAATACAGTCCAAATGTAATAAATATGGCCAACAATACAAAATGGATATGCACCTTGCCGCTTTGAGTCTTCGCTGCTGAAGTGTGCGTTGAGTGGCACGCAGCAATCTCCACAATCCTACAGGGTTACACATGAGTTAATGAACAGGAGTCAAACACATTATATGGTCATTGTTTTGCAGCGTTTGCAGATCAAATGTACAGTGTTATTTTCGTCAAGTGGCAATTCCTTCTGGCTTCCTTTGACAGTTGTAACAAACAAAGACGGGAAGTACGAAGGTTAAATGCTAACAGGAAGAAGAAGCTCTCCTCTCCACTTTACCTCTCTTTGTCAGCCATGATCTGCACTGGACTGAGCTGATTGCTCTTATTGCCAGTTCCTAGCTGACCGTAGGTGTTAGATCCCCAGGCGTAAAGCAGTCCTTCGTCCGTTAGGGCCAAGCAGTGCCCGTATCCTGATACAATCTGAAAAACAGTTGAAGAGGAGCTGAAGTCATTCAAACAAAGCCAATTCAATTATTGCAGAATATTTTAAGTTAAAGCAGGGTATCTAACCTGTTGAATGCAAAGCCCCTGGAGCGCAGTCAGGCGGCACGGAGAAAGGTGATTCCCATTGTTCCCAATTCCAAGTTGCCCGTTTCCGTTATAACCCCACACGTAAACCTGAACGAATAAAACAAAACAGTATGAAGTTCATGTTCTTAAGAGAGACAGAGAGATTAAAAACAGGGAATCTTCACCTCTCCATTGTCGACCAGAGCCATGGAGGAGGTTTGTCCACATGTGATGGCCACAGCAGTCTTCCCCTGCAGGCAGCCGCAAACCTTCTTTGGGTAGGGCTGGTTTGCCGTGGAGCCTGAGCCCACCTGGCCGCAGTTATTATAACCCCACGCAAACACCTGCAGACAGGATGGTAATCTCGTGTTTAATACATGTTTTTAACATTTAAGTATTTGTTTAATTCAGGTTTCATCCATCTATTCATTGCTATTACATTTAGTGTGTAATTTTTAGTATAAAAATGATTAGATTAGTTATTTAAATGACTAAAGTAATAGTTGCAACTATTGGTGTTTATTCTTTATAACATCATAATGTATTGTATTTGCCCCACTTGCTTTTTGTTTTACTGTTTATGACCCGATACATTTTCTGACGTGATGAAACTAACAGCAAACTGGGTCATCCATCAAAATGATGATGGATATTTAAATCATGACCGCCATAATAGGTGCAGAGATATGTTTCGTGTAATGTCTTGATGTTTGTTTGTTTTTTAGTGGCGGGATGTGATTAATATTTTTAACCGGGTTATTTACAATGTTTGTCATTAATGACCAAATAATTGTATTTTAATAGAACACCATATATCAGCAAAATAACCCAGCTGTTCTACTCTAAAATCATTTTTTCTCATCTATTATTGAATAATTAACTATATTACACACAACAAAACATATATATTTTGTTTTTAATCCAACTATTTATGTTATTTATTCTTCCTGAAATCTTTTGTAATGCAAAAAAAAATCCACAATTGCCAATAATTTTATGTCTTTCTACTTGATTACCGTATGTCATTTTAAGCATGTTTAAACATTAATCTACTGTAGATGTAGAAGGCTAGTTCGAGCAGCCTTTTTTTACCAAACCTTTTATTATTCTTAAGTACCTTTTGAATGACAATTTCTACTTTTTCATCTCTCATAAAAAAAAAAAATCTCTGTTACTTTATAATAGACCTAATGCTCACACCTGTCACCTCATGTCTTCTCTATTATGCCCCTTCCCCTTAAAAAGCTGCTGCTATGGTGAAAATATTCCTTGCAAGCAAAAAAAGAGCAAAGAATCTTAATTAATTCTGCTAATTCTAACATCTTCAGCTAGTTTTTATTGGTCTGTTAGGATTTATGCAGACATCCTTTTCCTTCTCCTCCTCTGCTGTTTATAACCTCACAGCCTGCTCTGCCTCTGATCACTTCTCAGCTTTTGATGCACTTCTTTACCTCAATATATCTGTACTTTTTCAAACATTTTGTTGTATCTGATTGGAGACGCTCAGCCTCCGCCATGATTTGTAAAGCATACATGATGCCGGTCAGCTTGAGTGTTTGATAACTTTGCTAAAAAGTGAGAAGAGGGCTGAGATTTCAGAAAAACAAAAAAACAACTGGCTTCATATAGGGCCTAATAGCATACTGTTAAGTTTAATATGATTTGCACATGGATTTTATGAGTTAAGAAAAGCTCAAGCTCCTCTCTGTTTGTATTCATATGAGAAAATGCAGTTAATTGCATTCATTTTTATTGATGTGCTTTGTCTAAAAAACTTTTGGTTTTTTTGAGGGTGTGTTGGATTTAGGTTCCGACAACCTGGCTGGGGCATGGCTAAAAAAGTTATGCTACGTTCACACCGCACGAGATTGAGGCAGCAAAAGCAGGTGGTTTACATGTAAAGGTTGACTCGCATCAAGGTGGATCAAAAGGTCCAGTAGCGCGTTTCGAGCAGCAGAAGCAGCGCATCTTGACGCATCTGAGAAAGTGAGCAGCGCCTAATGAGATTCTGAGCATCTGAGGCGTATGACGCGCTTCACAAGCAGCAGCTGCTGGAGTTAGAAAAATGTAACTTTTTCTGCTCGATGTGCCACATTTACCAATCAGAGAAGCTGATCTGGGAGCCGGCCCGGGAGAAAGACACAGCGCTGCTGATGTAGATCGCTATGATCACTCCTCTAAAACAAATTATTAACACCTAAGTTACCTTAAAATGTCCAAACCTGCCGGAAAAATGTTTGCTTTTATCTTTGTATCACATACGGAAAAAACACTAAAATATACCTCCAGCTGGCACGAATAGTAGCGGAACCCCCCAGCTGCTGCTGCTGGGAATTCTCAGTGGCAGCGCACCACCTGTATGTGGGGATCTGAGCAACTCCAACAGCAAAATAATATTTATTTTGAGGCAGGATCATAATCTTGATGAACTGACTGCACAGACGACGTTTTGAGGTGGACTTTCCTACTTAAAAATATATTAGAACTACTTTTTACCCATTTATCACAGCAAATATAGCAAATCCACTCTCTGCCATTGAACGCAGGAGCAGCAGAAGCATCAGAGCCAACTTTGCTGGACATGCTTTAGGAGCATCAAAGATGCTCTTGACGTGTGTCTGACCATAATGTGTACAAGCATCAAAAGTGAAGCTCTTTTTTGCTGACCAAAGCGCTTCCAGTGTGAAAGTAGCATTAGAACTGCTGACTTAAAAGGATTAACTTAGTTATATTACAAACTTGTTACCAATTATCCAACATAAAATACTTTGTAAGTCCCAATCAAAAAGCTTTGTTTCTTTCCACAAATTAAACATAATGACTTATGCATTTAATGCACTAATTTAAAACAGATTAATTAAATGCATGAAATAATAAGGACCAATTATAGGCAAAAGGGAAAACAAAAAACAAAACTCTTACATCTCCGTCGTGAGTGAGAGCCAGAGAATGATGCGAGCCACATGCCACCTCTGTTACTTTCTTGTTCTGCAGGTTAGCCGTTATCGCCACGGGTGAAAGCCCCACGTTGGTGCTGCCGTTCCCCAGCTGGCTGTAACCATTATGCCCCCAGGCAAACAGCTGTCCATCTAAAACACAACCAAAAGGATCAGCTAATTGTGTCAAGAGACATAAACGGCATGAAAACTACAGCTGGTGTTTAAAGTAGCTAGCCTATTCATAGTGTATTATATAGATCCATTACAAACAGAGCATACAAACTGAAGGATAACCTGCCTTCTGTTGCTAAGAGGACGTGAGGTCCACTGCCGTAGCTGAGGCTGGCTATCTTCTTTCCCTGCAGGAAGTCCAGTTTCTTTGGAACAATGATGCTCACACTGTCACCTGTACCAAGGCAGCCACTGCAGTTCAGACCAAATCCATAGACCTGAAAAAAATGTAAACAAAAACACAGCAACATTGAGCAAATTAAAGAAAATATGCGCATCTTGGGTCAAATATGGCTTCCCGTATTTAAGGTCAGGTCGACTACAATACTTCACTCTGTGCTCCTTTCACCTGACTTCCTGTGTAACTGATGAGGAGTCCTTTCGGCTGCTATCTCCTTAAGGGGTTGCCACAGCAAATTATTAACAAATTCTCACAGAATTGGCAGAGTTTGGAGATTCATACCCATGTCCCCTGCATTACACAAACTTAAACATCTTCACCATTACAGACTGTTGACTTCCCTGTATAACTACTGTATAGAAAGTGAGTTTTGGGCCCAAGTTTCATTAGGTGCATTTCCATTAACCATCAAATTGTGCTAAGTGTAATAAAGGGAATAAATATGCTGATTGGTAACACTGAAATCTGCAAAAAAAAAAAAAACATTTTGCGATTAAAAAGTTGTTAAGCTTCCATTAGGTTTTTTTTGGTCATATCCCGATTGTTATATTTCGCATCACATGAGTCACGTGATCTGGAGCTGGGCTTTACTGCCTACTAAAGAGATGAAAAAGACTGGAAGTATTTGGAGGGGTTATTGCGTGACCAAACGTATTTCAATGCAATTTTTATTGTATTTATTATTTAATGGAAATAACCCAATTGCTGTATTTTGCATTTTTTTATTTAGCAGAGTATCAACATAGTCTTGTGCACATTTGTAATAGTAATGCAACTAGCCTTACAATTCTAAATGGGAAGGAAACATTTGCTAAAAGAAGTAAAATAGAATCTTGCAATTAAAAAAATAGAACATGGATTTGTTTCCAAAAAAAAAAAAAAAAAGCTTTTTTCTCCTCTTTTTTCAAGTGAAGCTTTATATATCATTTGCACTTTTTCTATTTATTTCCAGGCCAGAAATAGAAAATAAAAGGTTTTATGATGGTGAAGATTCTCAGTCATCCAGGTCATAGTCATTCCAAAAAAAGAAAAAAAAAAAACAACCCTCTGGACTT
>NW_015151489.1:124415-131072 GCF_000732505.1 Cyprinodon variegatus
AATACTATATATATTGTTGCCTATGACAGTTTACATAAAAAAAAAATTATTTGTATTTATAATTGACCTTTTTATTGTATCTTTTGTTCTGGATGGATACATTTCACATCAAAGCACTTGAGTCGTCTCCCCTGAACAGTACTATGCATGAACCAGTTCACGTTTTGCAACACTTTTTGTTGCCTCACATAGCATTAAAGCAAGTTAAAATATGGAAATGTTTCTAGGGGTTATTTTAAATAGAAAAAACTCACTATGACAAGTGAAACGTAGGTACCTTAAGTTGACACTAGGTGGCGTAGAGTCACATAGATTTCAGTTTTCTGCTCCTCTAAGTCCAGTACAGTACATCTGGAAAGTAATAGAGAGCCTTACTGGGGGGGAAAAGTGGAAAGATGGTTTAGGAGAAAATTGTAGAAATATTTAAGTTTTATAAAATGATTAAACTACAAAATATAAAGCCCCCCTCAAAAAATGCATTGGTAATTGTTTTCCGTTCCACCAACAGTTGCCTACTTTTGTTGCACTACGTTGTGGCCTGTGGTGATCGGATATTCTCTGCCCTGGAAGAAAGCTGAGACTGAATTTTCTCTTTGAGCCAGCAGATCAATACATCAACAGCTTTGTGCAAACCCACAGAGGCTATAACTCAGCATATCTGCCACTCAGGGTAGATATGGGAAATGACTTTAGAGATTAGGAATCACTTCTTCTTGAAGGAAATGAATATAAATTTTTAATTTGTGACCCATTTCTTTCAATCTTTGCCACCTGTAGTACCCATTATTTTTAACCTAGGACCTCTCCTGAAACAGTCTACCCATTTAACTTTCATCACTACTTAACTGCAGAATAACTGCAAATATCATGTTTTTCAATGGTGCCCACAACAAATCAGAAAATGAGCTTCATTCCAGGAGGTTTTATTGTTTTACCTTAAGTCAGTTATTTAACCTTCCCAGACTTGGACACAACTATGTATATTTGGCCACAATTTAAACACCATTAGTTGGAATGATAATGTTGGTCAATTATCCTTCTTGGATAAAAGAAACCGGACTATACAGAATTGTGCAGTAAAAACAGAACTGGGCTCTGTATTTAAAAAAAAAAAAAACAGATTTCATTAGCTATACTTTGCTTCGTTGTCCCAGTGAAACCCTCAAGCCCTCATACTGTAGTAGATGATTCATTGCACCACATTGATTTGAAATGTGGCCAATCAGCTGCTTCAAAGCCAGTTCCCCTCAGGTCTTCTGTTTACTTTCACTCTGTTTTCTCCCTAAATGACCAGGGTGGGCTAAAGGTTTCCATAAAGCATATCCCTCATCAGAGGAAAGGGGTTCAGTTTGGATCATGAGGTAAAAAATAAAACTCTGTCAATTCACAAATTATCCTATATTTGCTAACTAACAATTCCAGCAAACTTTGTTTAGGATATTACTGCTGCATTAAATTATATTACTTTCAAATCAATCAGTTTGCCACACTTATTAGCCATAAAACTAGTTCATCTATAGTTAATTATTTACTTTCACAAAGAATGGTTCCTATCATACATTAAAAAAATAATTTTATTTATTTACCTCAGTGCTATTATTTATTATCAAGCATGATGGCGACAATTTACTCAATGTTTCTAAGAAAATCACAATGAACTGAAATGGATTTTCTTTTCTTTTCTTAGTAGTCCTCTCCTTTGATTTAAAAGATTTTCAAGCCCCCTTGAAATCTTTTTTACAGTTAAAGAAACTATAGTAACCCTCAATGCAATAAAACAATCTCCAGTCCCATTTAAATAACAAACATACTTCCTTTAAAGTGTAATAATTTCAAGTTTAACAGTTTAATTTACTGTTCAATAGAATTAAACATTTCTATAATGTATTTATTATCTCAAAAGTGGTAATTTATTCAGTTCACATCTACCATGCTTCCCCTGCAGCTACATGGAGCACCCTCTAGGGGGCGGGCGCCCTGTCATTGGGAAGCACTGCTTCATCAAATCCTGAATATAACCAAAATATAACAAAAGTAACTATAGAGTTCGACAAATGAAGAAAAAACAGGCAATATGATTATTGTTTGACACATTTTATACGAATAGGCTTTTTTTCACAACAACCAAAAATTATTTTCAGGATTTTCTATCCAGATCCCAGTGATTATATCTGTCTGGAATAGAAACTACAAATCTAAAATTACTCAAGTCACTTCAAAAGTCTATCCTACTGTGATACGTTTTTGCTTGAGAATTTCCCAAAAAAAGAGGAAACATTGTAAAGATGCAAGTGAAATAATATGACATCACATACCCTTATTTTAACCTATTGCACTGTTAGTCTGTTAAAGCCTAATAATACCTGCCTATTGTGGGTCAGAACCAAAGCTTTCCCAAGTACTTTATCTAATTAGGACAGTTCTCCTGTCAGGATATACAGATATGATCTTCTTATACATAACAGAGATTTGGAAATGAAATGGGGGCATGGACAGAGTGGATCTTTCTTAACAGTAATTTCTTTGTTTTTATCTGGGACACTCTGTAATATTTTGATATGAGGGATTTTTCCTCATATACAAACATTTATGATCTGTACTGGAGTTGTATAAAATGCTTTTTAACTGGGATTCTCGGCCACTCCAATGAGAAGTGAGCCTGGTTGGTAAATGTTACCTTCTGTAACTCAAAGCAACTTCTCTGTCTGAGTAAGATTACAATTTCTGTCAAAAACTGTTGTCATGTTTCATGGTTATTTAATGCATATACATTATGAAGTGTTGTTTAAAGAGTTTATCTTGAGTAATCTCTTCTCATGAAAAGAACTGGAGCAAGAAAGTTTCAAGGTATAAACACTGAGCTTTTCTTAACAGCACTATGTCAGGCCCTGTGGGGTTTTTATTTATGGAGTGTCCTTTATTTGGCTTACATCAGTTTTCCTATCATAGAGAAACACATCCCTATAACATCTTGGTAAAACAATTATATTTTTAAACCATCTGTCTCTGCAAAAAAGAAAGAAAGAAAAAAAAGTTGGGGTTATATCTGCCATGCCAGTTTACCAGTTTGGCTTTGTGTTTGTCAGCGTTTAGTGTGGATTCGGCACCATGGACAGCGCCAGCTGTGGCTGTGAATGAACAATCACTGCAGCACTGAGTGGAGCCCCAAAACTGCATTGGTGATCAGAGTCTTTCCTCTTAATAAAAAACATCCTGCTTGTTCAGGCAAACCCACTAATGAAATACGCATTCATTAGATGAGCAGCTCTAATCATAGAGATAGATGACAAATGTTGTCGTGCAACAGGTGCAGACACACACTGTTGAGATTTTTGAGGCAAGCTTGTAGAGCTCCTGCAGCCAAAAAAAAAAGAAAAAGAAAAGGCGGGTTTTCCCTCTGGATGAGTAATGCTGCTGCGCTGCATGCGGCTTCTCTCTCAGCCAGAGACTGCCAGGAACATATTTCATCGGCAGTGTGGGGAACCACGTGTCTCCTCTAACTAGAAACTTCCTCCACCCCGGCAGGGCTGCACCAAACTGCACTAGAGATCCGGAGGTAGCTCTTTCCTTCAAAATAAAAGTCAGGATTGGGAATCAACCTTTTTGGCACTGAGTTTTGCAAAAGAAATTGTGTTCTTCTGTGTTATTATGTCTTGCTTTATGATCCAGTAAGATAACATATATTTGAATTAAAGTTTAATAGTCAATACTTAACAGAATATTTATACTGCTGCAGCCTTTTACATTGCATCATATATGTGGAACATCTCCAGCTCAGCCAGATTGGATGCAGAGTATTTCTGAATATCCGCAATTTGATTCAATTGAATATATAGGTCTGGACTTCAAATAGGCCATTTAAACATCTGCTTTAACTGAACTGGAAGGTAAACATCTTCCCGATCCTTAAGTCTTTTACAACTTTTTTTTTTTTTACTTTCAAGATTGTTCTGCTGATTAACCTCTTGGACACTAGGCCTGTTTTCGAGAAATATGCTTGAAAATAACATGCCCAAAATGAATTGAAAGTTCAGAGTTTATTTTTATTGTTTTGGTATCAAAATAAAGGCAAGACCCCAGAGAATATGTTACAGGTCTAAAAACCATCTTGGGGCGAGTGCTGAGGACCCAAATTTGGGTCCTCATGTTATGAAAAGGTTAAAAAGCTCCCACACAGCATGACGCTGCCACCACCATGTTTACAGTGATGATTTGTTAAAGTTAATGAACAGAGTTAACTCTGCCATTCATCCACATATGTGCTTCTTCCTCTGTAGCCTTTTGCAGTTTGGTTTTCTGAAAACAATGGCTCAACCAGAGCTCTGACTCTGACAGTATAAGTGGTTGAATGCATCTCTGTAAATGATGCATCATTGATTTGCTTCCAAAATAAACGCGCACGGATGAAGAAATGAGAACACATGGGTGGATGGATGATAGCACGTTTTATTTTGATGCTGCAAACCGGAACATATGTTTGCTGTGACCGCTTCTACTCAGTTTGCTGGTGGGGGTATCTATAGTCAGTGCACCTTGTCGCGTCTCACCGGCCGTCGGTCCCCTCAGCGCCGCTGAAGAGGACTCTGCGTGGTGCCACTGTGAATGGACTGAGTCTGAGGAACTGGATAAGAACCCCGACCCCAAAAAACACCCAAAATAAGGTCACCGCGTCTTCCGCATCAAGTTTCTGGACACACTGAGGGCATTAGATAGAGATTCCAGCAGCTTCTTTTTTTTTATTAACAAGGTGAGGAAAAGCTGGAGGAGGCGGAGAAAGAGGAGAGAGGCAGACTGACAGCAGCAGTATCTTGGCGCATTGGAGTTTATGGATTATTGAGGAACGCGGATCAAATATTTAAAGGAATTATTTTACAGAGAGAGAAAAAGATAGTGGGATATTGAGAGGGGGGGATTCCGTGCAGTGATTCACCAGCAGAAACACTGACTATAGAGAAAAGGAGTGTGTTTGGAAAGGACCCCCCCCCCCTCCCTCCCCTTCCGCCCCCCTCACCGCTGCAGCACTTTCATGCCGCACGGACGGAGTGATGCCACCGAGTTGCTGACGGACACCCGGCAGGTTCTTCGCACTCCTCCCCCCGCCCCCCACCATGCACTGACGGACGCATCGACCCCCTTCCATCCCCTCTAATATGCAATGGTTTTTTGTGCAGAAGCAGACAGCCGCCGCGTACAGCCGACTCCACGCTAGCGCCGCCGCATGCCTGACCGTCGCCGCCGCTCCGCTCCCCACGCCGCGCGGCAGACGACGCCATCTGAACAGGAGCGCTCGGGGGCTTTTGGCGCCGCGGCGGCCGGGCGGCAGCAGTTACCCCTCCTCCCCCGCTGAGGACCACCGGCCGCTGGGGCAAGAGGAGACGGGGAGCGAGGAGAACACAGCCGCAGCGGTCGCTCTTTTCCAGCCGCTCGAAGGCGACGCGGAATACCTTGTGGTCTCCGAGCTTGAGGGGAAAGCGGGCGATAATCCGGGTGAGGAACTGGGCTTCCTGCTGTTACTTTTGTCTATGGTGCAGATCGGAGGGGAGCCGCACCGCCGAACTGAGCCCGACAGCTGGCCGGTTCTGCTGGCATGCAAACAGGGGGGTGTATCAGCCCCCATGCGGTGGGTGAATCTTAGGCATCCACAGAGCCTCTCCTTCTACAGCCCCTTTTCCTCTTCTTCTTCCTCTTCTTCTTCCTCCTCCTCTTCCTCCTCCCCCGTCTCGGCCAAATCCATGCGGTTTATTTGGAACAACATTTTCAGCAAAGGATCGCATATGCTGCAGTGTCTTTGTGGCAAGAGCCTCAAGAAAACCAAGAACCCAATTGGTGAGTTTGTTTGCAAGTGTGTGCCTGTTCCTCCCCAACCCATAGCATGCGTGTGTTCAAGCGTGACAATAAAAGTGACAGTAAAATACTTTATTATGTATATATTAAGGGGAGGGGTAATGCAAACTTATTCGCAACAACACAAACCCTATAGTTGTGGTGCATTTCACTAAATAATAAATGCAGCATGCAGAGACCTTAAGGCTCTTGCAACCTGCAGGATTAAACAAACAGCACAGCTCATATAGGAAATATAAAGAGAAATATTCCTCTTTTTTACATTTTCAGGTTTAAGTTATGAAAGAACTATCCTGAATCAAGACCACCACTTACCACTTTCACAATCTGCTCTGTGAGACACACCACAGAGTACAGAAAGACACTAGTAACTGCTCCCAGTATTGGCATATTGATGTTTTGGAAAGTTGGGGGGTGTCTTTAGAGTCATTAGAGTACAACAGACATCTCTGTAAAGCAAACCATTTTAGGTACTGAAAAAAGGTGATTTTTTTTGAAGGGAGATGTTTTGTAGAAATTCAGCAAAGCCGAAACTTCAAGGTAAACCAACGCTCTCCCTGAAAGAGTGGACTGTGATGTAAAAGTTTCAGGGTGCGTGAAACCACAAGCCAGTGAGCAGAAAAATAAAAATGCAATCCGTGTTTTGAAGTGGTAATGAGGAGGATATCCGTTAATGGTGTGTCTTCTCTTTGACTTCTAGTGGCAACAGACAACTCTTGGATGAGTTATTAAAGGAATAGTACACCCAAAACATGATTAGCCTTCATTTTCTACTCACCCCCATGCTGAACAACACTCTGGAGTACTTTTTTG
>NW_015151489.1:131842-155428 GCF_000732505.1 Cyprinodon variegatus
AAAAAAGTACTCCAGAGTGTTGTTCAGCATGGGGGTGAGTAGAAAATGAAGGCTAATCATGTTTTGGGTGTACTATTCCTTTAAAAGCTCTGTCCTTTTAGAGTTTGGAACTGATGGGTAAAAAGAAAACGTTGAATATAGTAAGTTTCAGCACCACGGACAGCTGCTTTTCTTCTTTTCACTTTGTCTTTTAATATAGATTGAGGTGCAAACACCTGCTTATATAAATGAAAAGCCGCATCAAAAGATCTGAGTTTTAACTTTCAGAAGACCCCCCCCCCCCAAAAAAAAAAAAAAGAAGAAAGAAACATACAAAGTAGAACGGGTTATATTGAAGTCTTTCCAAAGTCCAAACCCATACTAATTGACACTCTTTACCAAAGCTTGAAAATCATTTTGAAGAAATACTCAGCAATTCCAGATGTCTTTGACCTCCTTTCAAGACCCCTTAACTGCAATTAAAAAAGAAAAAAACAAAACTACCACAAGTAGTTATGTTGTTTTTCCCTCTTGGCTTTGACAGATTTATTTTTCTCATTACTTCCTCCTGGCTCATTTGATGAAATGCCTTGAAGTCAGATTTGCAGGGTTTATGAGCAGCAGCATGAGCAGCTGTATTACACACAAGAAGAAATTTAACACTTCTCCTGTCCCAGTGTTTTTCAAAAACATCTGCTATGTATTTGTTAGAGTAAAACACATTTTTAATGTGATGCTTGATGAGAGCTTTAGTGGCTGTCAGCACATTGAAAAGACCAAAATTGTGCTAAAGCCATGCTAATCACTTATTTTTCTCTTCTTTGGGATTGTTGGTTAAAAAGATGATATGACCAAATCTTTCTTTTTGTTTTGTCTTTTTTTCTTGCACACATGTCACAGCACTGTGTATATAGCTGGAATAAGAAGCACAGGAAACTCAGAATATTGGTTTCTTGCTTATATTGTTTTGCATTTCCGCCAATTAATTGATGAAAACGTTATCTCACCCACCCACATGCACAAGCTTGCACACAAAAGCCAGTAAAAGTGCTGTAGAGGAGAGAAGCACAAGTTATCCCACCAGCATCCTGCAGAATAGCTCATGGGTTTATAGCAACCAGCTCAGCTCAGCTCAGCTGAAGCTTTGTGTGTTTTAATTAAAGAAAAACCATCTGGCTGCTTGTTATTCTGTGTTTAGACATAATGCATGTATCTTTTTTCTAAACTTAGCACATTATATTGTATGTTGTTGATGCACTAAAAACGTTGTTTTTTCTTCTTAAAGCATCACAAGGAAAATAAGTTTTGATTATAATATAGGTTCTAATCTGAATTGTTGCCATAGAGAATTTCAATAAAATGAGGGGAGTAAGTCAAACAATAGTCCTTCTGTTTTCTCCTGATGAAGTAATAACAGTGATTGTTAAACGCAATAAAGATGATCATTGTTCTCCTGAGAGAAATGCTAACCTTTAATAGCACATGTAGGAGTACACTCCCATTCATCCTCATGCATATTTCTAGCCGTCCTTTTGGGAGAGTTGCCATTAAGGCTTCATACTTGATGTTTTATTTAAGCTCTGTAGTACAGCAGTGAGCTTTTGTTCTGCTTTTACTTTTGAATAAAAGGCCCTTAATAACACACCCACTATATAAGTAAATAGTGTTTCCAATTACTAGATTCAAAGTTGAATTACTGACAGATCTGTCTTCAAAATGATGCAGATTGCTCGAAAAAAAAGCCCCATAATTTCCACTCTAAGCTAGCAGTGGTTTAACTTTGTCCTTCTTGGTTTTCATTTGCTTGCTGTTACGTCGTTCGAATGTGATGAGAGGACGAATCTTGGTGACGTCTGTCCTCTGAAGTCACCCGTGGGCCTTCGGCTTAGATGCATGTGCTCATTAGTACATGGACCCGATGTCCAAACACACTGAGTGTGCAAAAAGATGACTTTGCTGCACTGATCTGTTTTTCCATGAACTAATCATGTACAGTATGTGAAACAGAGCAAGAAAAAAAAAATGCATAGTCACATATGTGATTTCATATCACCCGCAATAACTTCACCTGAATAAAACAATTGAGATCAAATATTTTATGGATAATATATTTATACAGCTGCAGCTATTCCCACGGTAAAAATTTGGTAATCTCGGCTTCTCCCTGAACATTGAGGACTCTTATTAAACCAATGTTGAAAAAGTGAAAATTGACAAACTGGTCTTACAGAACTTGCAGAACAACCTGCTCATCTCAAACCTCCCCTTAATCAGTAAGATTATTGAAAAAGTTGTATTTCAATTTTAATGTATTTGAATGCCTTTTAGCAATGACCAGCTGCTTTGATGTGTTCCAGTCAGGTTTCCGTGCCAACCACATTACTGAGACCGCCCTGAATAAGGTGTTCAATGGCATCCGTATAAAATTAGAATGTGGAAGAACCACAGTCTTAAAAACTCGGTCAGCCTTTCTGGTACAGCACTGGACTGGTTTGAATCCTACTTGAAGAACAGGGACTTGTCTGTGTCAGTAGGGAACTTTAAATCAGAGACTAGAGAAATCACATGTGGGGTTTCTCATTGCTCCATTTCAGGGCCCCTCCTATTCAATATCTACATTCTCCCCTTTGTTCAGATTATAGCAAACAAGAAGATCGATTACCAAAACTATGCAGACGACACACAGCTTTAGATCTCAATGTCACCAGGTGACTATGAACCCATGGTTAGATGCTTAGAACAGTTAAAAATGTGGATACCCCATCATTTTCTCCAACTGACTGAAAACAAAACTGAGGTAATAATCTTCTGACCAAAGAAGGAGAGTTTCAGAGTTATCTCACATCTCCAGCTACTACAGCTAGAAACCCCTGACTGTGGCCGAAATCTTGGTGTCACGATGGATTCAGACCTTGAACCTTGAGAGGCACATAAAAGCATTGTATCACCTGAAGAACATCGCCAGCATTAAATGACTAATCTATAAGCAGGATGTAGAAAAACACATTCATGCATTTATCTTTGGTAGAACTGATTACTGCAACAATGTCTTCATAGGTCTGCCTAAAAAGTCCATCAGACAGCTGCAGCTGATCCAAACAGGTTTAGTTTAAAGCCGGGAGGCTAAAGAGGTGGCTTTAAAATTTATGTTGTTTTATCAAAAAAAAATAAGACATACAAAAGAGCTACAACACTACCTTACCTGAAACAGTCTCTACATACAGGTAATGCATTTGCATTAAAGCCGCGTGCGCACTAGCTTTCCTCTGATTAACATGAAGAACATGTAAATATTTTCTGTTTCTCTGACAGCACCACCATTCCAAGTCTGATGTTAGTCTATATATATATATATATGTAGTACAGCAGTTTTATATGACTATAAAACTTGTAGATTCACACTGAAAGCATCAAAACTATTAATAGACATGTGGCATTATATACTTAATAAGAAAGTGTGAAATAACTGAAAATGTCCTATATTCTAGGCTTTTCCAAGTAGCCACCTTTTGCTGTCCCCTGTCAGGTTTAATAAGTGGGATTTCTTGCCTTATAAATGGGTTGTGTTGTGCAGAAGTCAGGCAGATACACAGCTGATAGAACTGATAATTTCGCAGAAATCGCAGGTTAACAGCAGCTCAGATTAGAGACCAGGTCAAAGAAACACAGAGTTCTAGCAGCAGACAGATCTCTAGAACAACTGTTAGGAGGAGACTGTATGAATCACGCCTTCATGGTAAAATAGCTGCTAGGAAACCACTGCTAAGGACAGACAACAAGCAGAAGGGTGCTTGATTGGGCTAAAGAACACAAGGACTAAACATTTGACCAGTGGAAATCTGTGCTTCGCACTGTGCACTACAGTTGCTTTCACCTTCCAGGCTCTCTATATTTCTTCCCTGAGGTTTGGTCATTTTAAATTTTTTTGATGTTCTTTTTTCCTGATGTTTCCATCATTTGGGATGGCCTCTGCTGCTTATCAATGATCCCAATGTCTGGTTAATTCCTTTCCTACCTGTATCTTACACCCTGCTGTTAGATGGTGGATTTTTTGTTGCATAGCTTGCCACTGGGGTCTTGCCTGGTTTTTTTTCTCCCATTATGGTTCCTCCAGTTCATTCGTTTCCTGGTTCCACCATCTTAAAAAAATCACAGAGAGCTTCAAGAGGCTTGGGGCCATCTTCTGATGTATTCTTGGAGCTGGTGGCTCTGATGCTCACTAGTCCTCTACCTCCCACTATGCACTTAGTGTTCAGGTAAAGACACCGAGATCAATTAGACTTTACCATTTTAAAGGAGGTTTTGTACATAGTTTTCAACTATTGTCAGGTGAGGATCTCACAGCGTTACTGAAAGACCTAAATTTGGAAAAAATTCAACTTAAGTACATTTATAAGAAATAAACTTGTAATGTATATTTTTAATGTTTCTATGGTCGCAGTGTGCAGCTGATGTTTCATATTTGCATTCATCTTTATGCTTCCTGTAAAATGATGTCACTCGTTTTAAAACTGAAAGGCTCTCAGCCACAGCCTTATTGGCCACTAATTTAAAGAGGGAGGAAGTAACACCCCTGTACTGTATGCTGATTGGTCAGTTGGTCAATCATATAAGCACTGAATGTGCTTATATGGTTGGTTCATAATTCTTTTTTTATACCGTTTATTTAAAGCAAACCTCATGGTGGCTTGAAGAAGTCACTAGAAGAAGTGACCCTGAAGAAGGCCACAGCCAAAACATGTTGGTCTCCAACAAAGTCTGTTCCTGCACTTCAAGTGTTACTGAGGTTTTTTCCTCACAACTACAAAGATGACTAAAACCTCCAGACTAGACTAAAATGGGAAAGAAATATACACTGTATAACATCACTTTAGAGCTTTGTTAAACAAAAACAGTCAACAAATGTTTTCAAAATGGACAATGATAAGATATTGCGCTTAATTTGGATATATCTATGGAAATGATGAGTATGAAGAAAACGTTGACAACTTATATGCACATTTAATCTATTGGGAATGACCTGCCTTCCCCTTTCCCTGGTCTTATAGATTTCCATTTTTGAGTTACATTTGAAAGTTCTTTGTAGGATTCTGTCAGCAAAAGGTGGTTTGTGTTTACTGCGGTATCTCATTGAAGTCTATAGTAGACTGCACGGGCTGCTTCTCTGCCCATCAACACTGATTATTTCAACAGTCTTACATTAGTGACATTAAACAAGCGAAGCATGCTTTTGGTGAAACTCCTTAATCGCAGTTTGACATGCTTTCCCTAACTCAGGTCAAAATATTGGGTCAAACTCTGGCTTTTCTGGGCTATTAAAATAGCCACCCTGTCCTTTTCAGGCAATCATGGCTATCAGATGATTTCTGTAACTCTCAGTGAGACTTCTGCTCCTCTCAGGAGGTATTTTGGTCCACTGCTCATGAGAAAACTGCTCCAGTTATCTTAGGATTGAAGGGTGCCTTTTCCACACGGCACGTTTTAGCTACTTCAAAAGATGCTCAATAGGATAACCCACTTCAGAATAGTCCAGGGTTTTCCTCTTAGCCATTCCTGGCTTTGTGTTTTGGGTGATTATCCTGTTGACCTGTGACTGAGACCAAGCTTTCTGACACTGGGTAGCACATTTCTCTCTAGATTGTATTGGAGCTTTCAGAGGCACTCTGTGCCAGATAAATGAAAGCAGCCCAGAACATAACAGAGCCTCCTCTGTGCTTCACAGTAGGCACATTGTTCTTTTTTTGATATTCTTAATTTTTCTGTCTGTGAACACAGAGCTCATGTTCCTCAGCAATAAGTAATTTTTTACCCTTATCCCTTCATAAGACATTCTCCTAGAGGAGTTGTGGCTTGTCAACAGTTTGAAAATTTCTAGTCTGAGCTTTCTGTGATTTGTTTTCAACAATGGTGTTCTCCTTGGTGGTCTCATGTTAAGACCCAGTTGGCTCAAACAGCAATGGATGGTGCAATCTGACACTGATGTTTCTTTAGCTCGAAGTTCACCTTGAATCTCTTTAGTTTTTGATGGTTCTTTTTTATCATTCGTATCATTTGTCTCTTTGAGTTGTCATCCATTTTCCTCTGTGGGGGTTGGCTACAGTCCCATCGATCGTAGCTTTCTGAATAATATGTGCAACTGCAGTCATAAAAATATTATGTTTCTTAGAGATGGTCTTAATTGTCTTTTTAATCTCTTCAGAACATTCTTTCCTTTGCTTCCTCTGGTCCATGTTGGGTGTGGTACACACCATGTAACTTAACACAATGGCTATCTGTATAAAGAGCGAGGAAGTAACACCCAGTTGTGCAGTTTTGAACAGAGGCAAGAAGGGAGCTAGGGAAAAGGAGACTGACACAAGCGGGCAAGCAAGACTAAGAACTCAAATAAAATCAAAAATAACTAGAACAGAAAAATGGAAATAAGACCAATGAAAACTCAGAGATAAAACTTGAAAAGAACAAAAAACCATTACAGGAACAATCCAGAACACAAAAAAGGGGAATAGGAGTGCTGCTAGAGGGCGTGAGAGACACAGGCCATGAAGAACAGGTTTATCATCACAGCGTCTTATTTGGAGACTGTGGCTTAAAAGAGATGCGCTTGAGAAGTCCTGTCAGGTTGCCACCCTTAGTGAACATTGGAATTAGGACAACAACATTTCCATTCTCTTATCGTAAATTCTCCTTTTCTTTAACTTTTCTTTCTATTGTGGGAAGATGCCACATCAGATTCAACAAACGTTCTTAACACCAGCAAATAAGTCATAAATGATCCTCGTAAACCTGATGCAGTCCACCTGTGGGTAATTGAGCATGTGTTCCCCAGAAATGTAAATCTGCATAATTACCTTCCCGATAATGCCATATAAGGCTACATATAAGTTGGAGGGCCAATGCTAGTCAGAAGGTTTTCATTCATAGATATTGCTTTGAGGATGAAGAAGAAAAACTCCACTGGTTCAGATATTGAGGATCTGCTGACTGAGAGCTGAGCAGCAGAAATAAAGGACCAGTTCATGTCAAAAAGTCGGAAAAAGTAATAAAAAAAAAATATTTGATCAAAAACAGTCAATGAAAAACTACTGATGAAAGCAACAGGTGCAACATATGATAACAATGCTTAATAAGAGGTCATCATCAACCAACACAGCAACATCTGCTTTTAAATATACATAGACATTTATTGTACATCTTTAGACTATGTCTGTCATCCCTTCATCATACTTTCCATCTGTCTCACACAACCCATGTTAATGTAATGAAACTCTAACTTGACAAATTCAGTCAGACGCAAACATTCCACATTTTATGTAATAATAAAGCCAGGGAGCTGCCACGGATTAAAATGAATGCAAATATTCCTGTTAGAGGAGCTTTGTAAAACTTTCTACCCATTTTGTTTTCCAAATGTTTTTTCAATAATAGCTTGATCTCTGACTGTACAAGGATGATTCTACTGAACAGGCGCCGACGCTGCCAGAGAGTTCCAGACGCCAAAGCCTAGAAGTCCACAGAGCTGACAGGAGATCAGATCCAAGCTGACGAAGGAAGACAGGATAATCCACAGGGCGAAGTCAAGAGGCTGACCCCGGTCCAGGCCCAGGAAGAATCCAACAGGAATCTGAAGACATGCAGTCAAAAAGATCAGACAGGGGCAGGCAGGTTCAAAGGTCCAAATACAGAAACAGATCAGGATCAGAAAATCAGAACAATATAGTTATAATAGAGAACTCTCAACACCAAAGGCTAAAGAATAATCTGGCACAGATGGCTGGGAAACAGGCAGCTTAAATAGGAAACCTGAACAGGTGGATCTGATGAGTGAAGAGGAACAGGGCAGAGCTAGACAAATGAATGCAATTAGCAATCAAACCAGCAATCAGTGCTAAGATTATGACATATATGCTTCTTGATGTTTTTGGCTGGCCGATTAATAACACTCCATCTCTACCAACAGAGCTCAACAGAAGTACAAGGAAGAATGGGCTTAATTGAAAGACAGAAACATAATCCCATGGATCAACACATTCAGTATATCAAAACACTTTAAAGAGGGAGATTTTAAGATGCAAGGAAGTGAATTAAGGAAGTTGTGAACATATATTTCTGACCTCATCTAACAAAACCTGTTCAAAATATCTCGCAATTCTTCTTTGTGTAACCTGATGCATAGATGACAGATTTAACTGCACAAACATACAGTGTTGATCCAATTGTAGTTGTGTGGATGGGTGGGTAGACTGTAATTTTCAGTCTGACGCAGTAAACCAAAGAGCAAACAGGAGAACCTGGGGGGTGGATGGGTGTTTGTGTGCAGGCATGCGTGTGTTTGGACAGCTCTAGCTGCAGGTATCTGCCATGAGAAGCTGAGTGCTGAGTGTTACATTTCCAAGGGCACTTAGAAAGCAGCAGGGCATCAAAGGCTTCGCTGAGAAGGGGGTTCACAGACAGAATGATAAGAAGCAGAGAAACACTTGATGACAACTGTGTGTGTTTCTAGCTGCCTGCGATGAAGCTGTTTAATTGGGACGAATGAAAGAAAGCTTAGAATCTGATATTTCCTCTCTCTTTCATTGGTTCTTGTTACATTTGAAATGTTTTGAATCATTCAACCGATTAATGATCATAAAAAGGAGGCAATTTCAAACACTGATCTCATTTATCAAGATATTCGCACCAAGTGACTCGATGTAGATACGGGGGACATGAGGAAGATCCTCTAAATATTTGAGGCATGGAAAGGACATGGTGATGGCAGTATGATGGAGTGGGACAACTTTGCTGCTTTTAGCCATAAGGGATTTTTCATAACTGATGGAACCAACAATTCAGTCCTCAAGCAGACAATTCTACATAACTAAGGCCTGTACGTTAAGAAGCAGGGCTATGATTCCAACCACACCTTACCTCTAAAACATTACTGCCTTTTCTGTCTATGGAAGCTATTTTTCTCTTATACGCGGCTAATTTCTGCAACTTTAAAGTATAACAAAACTGCAGAGCCGAGAGAAGTTTGTTTGTTCTTCATTTTCCTTTTTCCTCCTCCTCACACAGAGAAGCTTGAGCTTACTTTAGTCTTACCTCGTCTTTGTTAACCTTTCGCCTGATGACAGCCCTCCATGACATAATCGCCCTATCTGTGACTCTGTGAGTGTTGCTTTATGGGTCCACATATGAGGCCCCAGTGGGGGTGGAGAATTGATGAAGTGGAGTTTTCTTTATTTCCCCAAGGAAGTGTTATGAGCTGGTGCTTTCAGGTATGTTTTATGGTTCGCCATGGACTTTGAGTCTATACTTAGAGTAGCAGAGAAGAGAATTAAAACTGCTTTGGGTAAAGCTGAGACAGGTAAGATGCATTCAGTTATAAATAACCAACATTTTTGTTTTTATATTTAAATAATAATGCTGTTTAAATAAAATAAAAGGTATTAGCTATCAGTGTTAATATCTTTAACCAGTGTAAGAGAACATGTTGTGTCACACTATTTACATTTGCAGATGTTGAATCAGACAGAAAACGATAAGATGTTCAGGTCTTTGCATAGTATTTAAAACCTAACCCTGCTTTAAACTTTTATACAACTCCCTGACTTGTCCTTTGTGTTCATTGGTTTTCATGATGCTGTTTGTTCACTAATGTTTTTTATGAAATCTCTCTAGACCAGGAAATTAACAACTGGATTTAAACAGGGATTCAATTACACTAATGTGAAGACTTAAAACATTATTTAAACTGTATTTTATTTGGAAACAACAGAAAAAGGTGACTGAGTAAAAAAAAAAACACTTGAGATTTTTGTTTTGGAAAATAACGTGGAAAACTTGAGTCCTTCTCCCTTTACTTTTTCCATTTTTCCACGTTTCCACGTTTTTTTTTTTTTTTTTTTGATATGTCATGACCCTGTTAGCTCATCCACTGACAGTAAAATCACTGACTGAAATATCTTCCAAGAGCCAGAAAACTGCTTGTTTTTTTTTTTTTTTGATATGTCTTATGAAATTCCAATGAAATGCAATAAAGTAGTTTGCATATGTACAATTTGTATACAGATATGGGATAAAGTGTTCACTGATAACCTTTGGATAAAATATTTGGTAAAATTATTCCTAAAAATTCAGATTTTTAAACTGTCTTTTTGGCTTCTTCTATTAGAGCACATAAAAGACAGCTGCAGATTATCTTACAATTCCAGATCATTATGACTGACTTTCTAATAATGTGAATAATTGATAATACCGGTAAGAAAAAATTTATTTGCAAAGCAATAATTAAAATATTACTCCTAAAGTAAAAACATAAATTTTAAAATTACTTATAATAATAATAATAATAATTATAAATTCAAAAAGAATTAGTAGCGCTCTTAATTTAGTGAATAGTGACACCTTTGGCCTTCCATATAGCCTCAAGTCACTAATGATCAGAAATATAGGCTTTTAACTATTTTTTTTGCATTGATAGATATATAATATCCTAACAATATGCAACAAACTGGCTGCCAAGTCTGTAAATATGCAACTGGATAAGGTGGTTAGAAGAAATATTTTAATCCAAAAGCAATAAGAAACTGAAAGAGACTGAAAGGTCTTAAAGCTAGAATAAATAAAAAGGTTTTTTTCTCGAAAGTGAATTTGTCATTAGTTTTGTAAATCAGATATTTATTAAACTAAAACTGAATAAAACTTTAGAGTTATAATGTTAAATATACCTTGACCATAGAGATAAGAGTTTCTAAAAACATTTTTTTTAATATTATACATTTGGATCAGATTATGTCTGTACCCTCCATTACTTTTTAACAGCTTGAAATCCCAGTATTTTTTGCACTAGTAAAAAAATCAGAACGTCATTAAAGTAATTTATAACACAGGAGTTGTGAGGCTCTGGAAAGGGAAAAGTTTGTTGTGATAAAAGTATACTATTTATTATTTTAATCAGCAAATATTTATTATGGTTCTTTATTCATAGTAACTCACAACTGATTGCCCAGTGCTGTTTGATTAATATCCTTTAAACCGGGAAAGATTTCTATATAATATGTATGTTAGAAGGAAAACGCAACTACTCTGTACTACATTTTGTTCAGTCACTGTATTAATCCACTGCTGCCAATTATATATATATATATATATATATATATATATATATATATATATATATATATATATATATATTTATTTATTTTTTTACTTGTTTTAGCTAACATTTTGATTTTTCACTAAAGAGTTCTTCAAAGCTCTAAGTGGTTGACAGATCACTATTTCTTTCCTTCTCACACTCCTTGTAAATTTGGACTGATATTAAAACACAACACTGACAGGCTACATGAAATGCCTCTTGTAGTATTTGATAAGTCTGGCGTCTCTCTGTAGCATCTGTCTGGAGGCTGTTATGTAATCCTCAGAGGTATGTCAGTGCCTATCTGTGTGAGTGTGTGTTCACATGGCATACGGATGAAGTCAACTGTTGCTTCAGGAACCAAAAGTTCAAAAAAGAAAGTCTTATTTTTAGAGAATGAGATGAATTCTAGCTTTTGGTAAACTTTGTAATTTTATTTTTCGCTACAAATAGCAAACCTCTGTTGGATCTGATTGGCCACGTCAAAGAAAGCTATGTAAACTAAAACTTGCACTTGCACCCCCTTACACCTGACTCCCTTAAATAAAATCCAGTACATCTATCAGCTTTTAGTACTGGGGTACTTTGAAAGAAGACCATCTGCATAAATCTGTATTGTTCACTTAGCAGTAAAATTATATTTGGTTACTTTAGCTATTAGTGTTGGTTTGAGAATTTGAATAACACTAAAAACTTTCTTTTTACCCTAACCTAATAAATGTTTCCAATAAATTTTTAGCATCAAATAAAAAGTTAAATACAAAATAAAACAATAAATACAAAATTCTGCTTTCTAACATTTTAAGTTATCCAGCAAAATACACTGCCACGGTCAAAAGAAAAAGAGTTTCACAAAAAAAAAAAAAAACAAGCATACAAAAGTAATTATCGGGGCCATTGAAATTAATCTTACAACTAATTTCAATTGTGTGATTGATTGTGTTTAGTGAAAGGTTTACTTGCCGATATGTACGCTTGAGCTTTACATTCTTTACATTCACCCATTTTCTGATCAAACAAGGCAGTTACCTTGAGAGAACGCTTCAAGGTGTAAACACAGAGTTTTCCTCAATCATCAATACTATTTTAGCAGGAATACTATAAAAGTTTTTTTGTTTGTTTTTGTTGTAATGTTACATGTAGTCAGTGATATTTTTACTTATGGAAACCTTATACAAGCTCATATCTATTCAACTTTAATTTTTTTTCATGAAAATAATTTGCCCAGATCCGGTTATAAGGAATAAGGAGTGCTAAACTTAAATGTTTTCTTCATGTGTGGATGATTGCTCCAAAACAAGTTGGTGATTTTGTTTCTCATATTTTTCTTTGAATCTCTTTAAATCGTTGCATTAAGTGATGCTTTTTTTAACTCTTTTAGCCTACTTCAGGCTAGTTTTACTTTATCAATTTCATGATGCTCAGATTATCTCTGCCTGATATGACAATCTTAAACCAAGTTACTCTTTTTCAAAAGTCTATTGTTGATTTGTTCTAGAAAACTGAAGCCTGCATTTTGTCACTTTTATGTGATATATTTGCTCAAATCAGTCCACCAGTCAGTTTTAGACTCTGTTTATTACAATTAACTCTCACACATTTTATCTTCATTGAATTGTTCTTGTACCTTGAAAACTCCTTTCTGATTTCTATTGTTATGCATTTTAGATAAGATTCTTGCCTGTTTAAGCCTTGTTGCCTTTCTTCTTATTGTCAGAGGGATTAGAGTGCTCGGAGGTATACTCTCGGGCATGTTTATCTATAAAAAGCTGTTTCTTTGATGCAAGCTGTGTGTAGAGCAGATTTATTGTTACTGACAGGCTCTGTTGTATACACCATGACAGAAGTTTCAATTTGATTTTTGCTTTCAGAAAAATGGTGTAAGATTTTGCCGTGTTGTAAGACTGCAGAACCTTATATCTCTTCAACTTCTCTGCTTTGCTTTGAACTTCTCTTTGTGTGGATTAAACAGCAAATTCTAATATTTTAATGGCTGAGATTAAGGCTCAGTTTTTACCATTTGCTTGTCATAAATTTGACTTAGAATATGTACAGTGCTTCCTGAAAGCAAATATTGTTTTGGGATAATTTGATAATTTTACCTTTCTTATAACATATTCATCAAATTTCGGAAGAATATTTACTTAAGTTAATCCCTAAAAAACAGCAATTTCTTTTCTCCAACCACTGAAATGGAAAAAGGGACTGCAGAAATGTAAAAAAAAATATATAAAGGACAAAAAATAAATAAGGTAAATATTACAAAGGCAAATAAATAAAGAAGCTAATTAAAAAAGTTATATACATTTATGTCTCACTGTATAATTTAATTTCTACTTACATTTATTTGTTGATAGCGTTTTTGTTGGCAATTAATTGTATGCTTATATGTTTATTGATCATTTATTTATTTCTGTATTTATTTTTAAATATGGCAGAGTTGGTCCTCCATAGTAAAGAACCACAAGACTTACCATATGCAGTCCATATTGGGTCATGTAAGGTTATGTTATTGTTTATTTTTGGTTCTTTATGGTTTGCAGTATTCGTTTGGTTTGTTTACCTTTTGTCAGGTGTTGTCTGGTTTATTTCTACCCCATATTGTTTAATGTTTCAAGTTAGTTTTGTTTATAATTTCTTTATTCATATCAGTATTTTTGGATTGGTTTACTATGTTTTTTCCTTTATGTTTTTTTATTCTTTATTCCCATTTAATTATTTCTCCCTCAGTTGGATCTTTCTACTAAAAGGTTCCATTAACCTGTGTCTTCTCATTTGTTTGTGTTTTGCATCACTTTTTCCTAACTAAGCTTTTTTCTCAGTTTTCCTCAGGTCCTCAATTTTACTTTTTTTTTTCCAATGGTTTTTAGTTTTAGTTTTTGTTCAACTGACAGTTATTTCCTTAAGTTGTCAAAACTACCATGCTGCCGCCAAGTATTAGTCTGCATTTTGGTCCAGAACGACAGAAAGGCCTACACTGAAACTTAATATTTAAATGGAAGGAACTGCTACCCTTTCAAAATATAATTAACCCATCTGAAATCCAACATGATCTTATTTCTAAGTTATTTAGTTTTCTACAAGTTGAAATATAGTCTCACATCTAAAATACTTTGCTAGATTAACTTCTTCTTGCAGTAAAGTTATTCTACTGTATTCCTCTTGTTAGGGATGCATATCAAAAAGCATGTATTCACATGATGCCAAAGTTGAAAGACATTTTACTTGACCAATGAGTTATAACATTAAGATAAATTCTAAATTTTGGGGATTTCTCCAGGTATTGAAGAGTAAGTCTTAATTAATGGATGAAAATCTTAAAGTGTAATTGGTTCTAACTTTTATTATTTTGTTTTTTTAAAGCTAGATCATACAGGTCTACCTTCTTACTGCAAATATTCAGTTGAAGCATATGAATTTGACATTTAAGCTCCTAAAATAACTGTTTAGACTCTGACATAAAATGTAAAAATATAAAATTAAAATACTGGAAATTGTTAAATGTGTTCAATGTATATGAACCCTGCGGGACACATTGTTGACATGTTTTAGGTGGTTTCGTTCCCTTAACAACAGATATCATCCCTGAAGCAACCTTTTAAATAAACACTTAGTTAAAAAAAAAAAAGGTTCCATTTATTTATTTGCAAGAAGATAAACATACCTACATCTCTCTGCAAGTTAGTTTATAAAGTCTATAAAATAGCTTTGAAAAAAAATATATTTTATAGAAAACAATACAAAAAATACACTTTAAGATGAATACTTCTTAACATAACCATCATTTTAAAAGAACTGATAACTCACTGTAGAAGTTATTTTATAGCCTTGGTAGTTGGTAGAATAAAAAAACAGTTTTTCTGAAGTTTTAGATAATTTTTAGTTTATTCTTGTTTTACAAGCTACTTGGATTTCTAACAGCTTCTGTTTCCATCTCATTGTTCAGAACAGATGATTGCTTTTCTACCTCCTTTGCTGTCTTTATTGTTGCCACTATAATGACATCATCGCTTACGGTACAAGGACACAAGTGCCATAAACTGACCGCCTTGGTTGTGAGTCATTACAGCAGGACCAGGAGGTCACAGTGACGTAAACGTCTTGGAGCCGCTTAAAAAAAACACCAACATAGAACTTAAATTGGATCAGCCAAGATCTTAGGAGTGCAGTTACTGAGGGAAAGTTAGTTTCAGACCCAGCAAACATGTCGGGAGATGGAGAAAAGAAATAACTGTTGACATACTGTTTGCTGTATAGCAGATTTTCCAAACACGGATACATGATTTCATGATTTCCTTGGTCTGTTTTACTCTGTGAATCAGTAGGAATCACGTCCATCTTCATTTCCACCACAGATATTTCACTATAAAATAATAAAACTAAAACAATAAAGCAAGAAAATCTTCTATTAAACTGCATTTTTAAGTGTTTGGGAACAAGAAATACTATTTATTGCTATGTTTTTTGGGACCTCTAGGTTCTATCCTGCTAAATTTATGACTGTAGCTGCATAAAAGTCTCTGGTCGTTGCTGTAAGGTATTCTTCTTTACTATATTAGTAGAATGAACAGTAGACAGACCAATCAAACACAGATGCTCTGTGGCTATTAAAATCACATTGTATATCACCCAGAAGTGGGTCTGTCTTTGTCCTGCTTTAATTATAACAAACATTAAGGTAAAAGATAACTACTTGGCAAGGTGTGTCTCCAAAACTATTACCAGTAGTCCCGCTACAATTACAAACTTAAAACTGAAAAAAATTATTATAATAATAAACACATTGTCCAGAGGTTTGTTTTATGTGAATCCACATGTTAATGTTAACCCAGCCATTCTGTTAAGGCCTCTAATGTTTGTTAAAATAAACGAGTGAAGAAACAGCATCATAAGAGTGAGGCAACACAAAACCTGACTTTATTAAAGAATTAAAATTTGTTAGAATAGCCCTGTCAAAGTCCAAACCTGGTGGGGTTTATTTTAGATAAATGCAGCATGCATATGATTTTGCAAAGAACAATATATAGAAGGAGCTGAAGGGAATAATAATGTGCCTTGCCTTACGGGCGTAGCAGTGCAATTAGATCAGCCACAAGTAACTGCTAAATTTGAATGTCCAAAATCACTTTTTGTCCTAGCACTGTTTTACACTTGTTTGCAACAACCCATAGCTTTCTTCTTTTCATGTTCTCACTCAAAATTGAACAATTTCCAACAATTTATCAACAATATATATTAAAAAGATCTGTGTTGATTGCAGTAGATACCAGCCTTTTCAATTAGACCTTTTTTGTGATAAATCTGAGGTAGAACAATTGGATGTGGATGTTTCAATTCTCAATCATTTTCCAACACACTTTTTAGGCTCTGTGAGAGAGTCAGGAAGGGTCTGACTGATTGTGAGACTTGTGACTCAGTAGGAGCAATGTAGCCTTCATCCAAATCACTGAGAAGATCTTTATTCCTCAATGAAATAGTAAGGAGGTCTTGCAAGTTTAGCTCCCTGACCCCAGATGTTTTATGGATGGAGTTTGAAGTATTAAGGTGTTTTTTTCCCCATTTTGTAACCAAAGCAAGAGCTATGTCATGCATGCATATGCTATGCACATTACAAAAAAGGCCATCAGAATGACTTATAAGCCAGGATTCCACGCCCATACTAATGTACTATTTATAGACTCTTGCCTCCTCAAACTCCCTGATCTGGTAAAAAAGCTAGAAATAATGGAGGCACTGTGGTGTTGGGCTGTGGCACCGATGATTGTTGTTTTATTATGCGGGGAGGGGGGCTTCGCAGTACTCTGACCGCCGATGTACAAGGGTGTGAATGTGGATTTTGGCCTGATGTGTTTGCGTAGGTATGCATGTGTACGTTTACATGTATGTATATAGATGTATATATTTATATGTGTGTATATATATATATATATACATATTTTCTTTTTGTGAATATTGGATAAAGAACAAAGAAGTTTAACAGGGTGGTTACTCTACTTTAACTTAATTCAATTGCAATTAGAGGGAGAGGGGATATGAAAAAAGTTTTAGTTCTTTCATACCCCCTCTAGACAATTTACATTTATCAATGTCGGTTTTCTGGCTGTATATACTGACAGGTTTATTTGGTGGAAGGCTTTGTCTCTATTTATATTCAGGTGAATTTAGTTACTTAGGAAATTGGTGTTTGGTTAGGTTTAATATTAACCAGTCTCTTTTTGTGTGTATTTTGGTTGTTTGTAATATTTTTTTGTTGATTTATTTTTTGCTGTTTGTCAAAATCTTCTGAAATAAATTCCTTTCCATTCATTTATGTCCAAATTTTAGGAACAAAGTGGAGCTTGGACTCTGCCAGCACTGCCCCTCTTTCCTGGGGGGTGTGGGGTGGGTGGGGGTCATGGACAGGATCTGATTTGTGGAAGTAGATGACATGGTTCTGTTGTTAGCTTTGAGCCATGACCTTTAGCATGCACTGACATGCTTTCTAGACTTCAGAGTTGGCTTTAGTCTAGCATCATGTTCAATTGGTGGTTGAATGGAGCTTCAGATAGATAAACTGAGTGCATTTAATCTGATATAACACTGAAGCTGAGGGAAGAGCTGAGCCAAATAAAAAGTCTAAGTCTAAAGAACCGATAGATAAGATTTTTCTCTTAGATCCAGCCATTGTCCAAGAAAGATCCATTTAGATCAAACCAGCACCATATTCAAAATATGTTTTTTGGCATCAAACAAACTACTCAGTAAATTAATTTAAAGCTTTAAACATCAAAAATGTCATTATCACCACACATTTCATATTAATTGTCCACTTGATGGCACCACAGAGTAAACATAGTGGCGCTGTGGCGAGTAATTGGATGGAAAGCCTCAAGGCTTTTAATCTCCCCATCACTTTTGGTGAGGGTTTCAATGACTGCTCTCACTGTCATAATCTGTTGTTCTGGATCAAAACGTATACCGATGCTCAGCAGCCACATTGATGAAGACCTTGAGGCAGATCAAACAGAAACAAGCGAGAAAACATAGAAATGAACTGAGAACCCAATGAATACTGAAAAATGACTGAGATCTCATTAAAGGGGAAAACAAGCGCGAACAAGAGAAAGGAGGAAATACAGGGGCGGAGAATTGAATAATTAACAGAAGGCTCTGCTGAGGGGGATGTGGTAAAACAGGGAAAAACAATGGATGGAATAAACTAAAAAAATTAATCCAACCATCCAAAAATAATGCCTAGAGAAAGTAAAGACAAAATAACAGTAAGATCTAAGAAATCATCTAAAGAAATGTAAAAAAAATGACAAAAAAATGTTAACAAATATTGTAATTAGGAACTGAAAAAATTAGAGAAAAACCCATACACTAAATTCTAAAAGTAATAGAAATAAAAATACATAAAAACCATACAAAGAAAAACCAAAAAATAAATAAATGGTAACCTCAAAAAGTATGATGATACTGCCACCAGTGGCCAAAACACAGAACTGCAGCCCTCTTATGTTTTCGTAGCTTGTGCTCATACTTAACACCTCAAGTGGAGTCGTCATTAGTGTCAAGAGCTGAGCTGGATGCTATGAGCTTCTGAGTATCCACAAAATCCATCTTGAATACACCTAATGCTTTGATTTTTCGCTAACTTGGACACACTTGATGTTACATCTGCAGTGCAGCACAGCCTTATACTACGTACAACAAGTAAATTCAGGGTAATTAGGCATACGGCTTATAGATTAATCGGCGCTGAGCTACTGAGATGCCAGTCTGCTCATCAAATAATGTTTTTGTCATACAGGGATAAAAAAAAAACACTTTTTAAAGATAATCAGTTAAAAATGACCGAATTTTAACTTAAAAGCTTGAAATAGAAATAAGTGAAAACTAGCATACAAAAGTGAATTAGAATGTCAGGCTTAGAACAAAAGGACCGAGGCGGAAAGACAGTTGGGTTTAACAAAACGTTTATTTCAGACGGAACTGCAAATAACAATGTCTAAGGCAAGAACCTCTGCAGGAAGAGACTACGGTTTATTGACCATGTCTATCTGACAGGATGATAATGAATGTGTGAGTCACTAACCTGGTCTTAATGTTCAGTCCATGCCCCGAGGATGAGGTTGGTTCCAGCAAGAAGCGGTGGGCACTGCCCAGACAGACCCAGACGCTGAAGTCCTCGAGGTTGGAGGACACGCAGGAGATCAGAGCTGAGCAGGTGAAGGAAGGCAGGATAATCCAGAGGGCAAGCCAAAGCCAGTGTCGAAGAAGTGCTCAGGAGTCAGAGCCAGGAGATCAGAGGTCCGAAAATGTGCTGAAGGAAATCCAGTGTTGGGGAACAGTTCTAGGTTCGGTTCACAGACATCCAGCAGGAGTCCGAAGACAGGTCAGGCAAACAGATGAGAATGGGTACAGGCGGACTCAGTGGTCTAGAGGCAGAACAGGTCAGGTTCTGGCTAACAGAAACACTCATGAATGCTAGAGAACTCTCACCAAAGGCTTGAATAATCTGGCATTGATTAGTGGTTAAAGGCTGGTTGAATAGAGGCTGAAGCAGGTGGATCAGATGAAAGGTAATGAGAACTGGGCAGAGCTAGGTGTGTGAATGAAATGAGTAATCAGACCAGTCATGAGCACCGAGATCATGGCACAAAAGACTGAAAAGAATGTCAAATCATGAAAACAGGAGGGATGGACGAACGGAAGGACAGACAGATGGATGGAGGATTTTTGAGATTGTATTTCTTAACTTTGATTCTCGGAAATGACTGAATTCCAAAATCACACTTCTCCCTTCTCTATCCCTCTTGTTTTTTCAAACTGGGGTAGATGTGTAGATTCTATCGATGTGCTCCGATGCAGATCGTTCCTTTTTCTCTTTTTTTGTGTTGTAAATTGTTGCTGATTGCTTCAGTTATCCCCGTTGTGTGTGAACTCTTATCTCTGTGGGATGAGGGAGAACAAGAAAAATTACTTTATATCAACGAGAAGTTGCCACCACCATACTGGAGTCATGAGTGCATACATCTGCCAGCAGCTACAGATAGAAGGCAGAGTTAATTGGACTGCGAAGAAAAAAACTCAAACATATGATCCCACAGAGCTTTTAAAGCTTGGTACACTGAACACATGGATGGGGGGAAAAAACACGGAACAGCATAAATGTTAAAGGCGAAAGAACAAGCACAGTGCCTTAATGCTGTATATCCCCCCAAATTCATATTCAAACTTTAATTTAATCAATAATTAATGTAAATCAATACAAAGCTGTTTGAAAACATGCTAAATACCGTACTTACCTTACCTACTTATTATGTTTTAAAGCAAGCAAGGTCCTTTAGAAGCATCTGCAGAAGAGGTCAATCCACTTTCGCTGTCCATGGTCCTGAAGTTGCACAGCTCAGTGTTTCTGGTTAAGGAATCTTTCTGGTAATTTTCAATCTTTTTCATTGTATTTTGTCCTATTCCATCTAATCCCATGTTTTGATGTTTTATATTGGATAACTTACAATAAGGAAAATACCATTGCATTCCACTTGTAATTTAACTACCGTACAAGCTTTTTATCTCATTCATTTTTTTGTATCTGTCCTTTATTAGCAAGTAAAACAGCAAAAAATGAAAGTCATTTATTGTCTTGGTGAATGATTATATGACAATAAGTTTAGTCCTGCCATAAACAAACTGAAGTGCTCCAGCTTCCTTCATGGCAACATGGGAACTTATTCTGCATGAAAATGCAGAATAAGATTTTGTTAAAAGTAGTTTTGGTTCAACTGGAGAAAATAAATTGCTGCTTGAAGATCAAAGACGAAAACTCAAAGAATAACTAAAGTAATTAAGTGAAATACAGCTAAAGATAAAGCTGAATACTAGTAGTGTACTTTTTATGCCAGGAGGTGATTAAACTTTTGCCATCATGTTACAAGAGTGGACCCTACTCTCAGTCATGATCTGCCTCAATTTTCCCCTCATCAGACACATTTGTAGAGGTAAACCATACTAAGAAGTAAAAAAAGGGGGTAGATTGGTACAAAATGCAGAACCAGGGACAGGAATATTCAGAATGAGGGAGGCAGCAGATGGAGATGGAAGAAAAGTGTGTTGGGGGATTGATATGAATAATTTAGTCCCTCCTTTCCCGCCTCCCTGCTGAGTTGATGTTGCAAAGATAGATGAGAGATAGGGAGAGGAAAGGGGGGGAAAGGGAAGACAGATGCTTCAGGACCAGGTGTTTGTATTTTAGAGTAACTATATGACTGACTGCTTGAGCGATCAGATCAGGGGCGAGTCCAACCATCACAGGAGACGGATGACGGCGTCGAACATCGATTTATGTAACTGAGACCAGCCCTGCGTGTCCTCTCAGCATTCAGCAGGTGTTTGCCCCTTCCTTTAGGAGACCCACCTGCGTCACTAATCGCTCGTTGCCAGGGTAACAGTGGTCTTCCCCATTTAGCGCCAGTGTGTGTGCGTGAATTATGACTCATCCGGATCCTTTTTCCAAACGGCTATCCTCACTCTCTGTCTGGGGAACACCCACCCACATCTGTCAGTCCTCCCTCTCCCACCGAGCCGTTCCTCCTCCTTAACGAGTCTTTTCACCTCATTTTTGCAGACCGCAGGTCCAAGTCACCTCTTGTTTTGTAGTCTAACAGGTTGATTGAACATTTAACTGAAGCTTTTGATCACAGCAGAGTGTAAGCAGTCAGTCTCCATCACTCACTAGGTAAAGAAAAGGGCGCCACCTAGAGAGGAAGATGGGGATTTTTTGACAAACTGAAGTTTTTGAAGATTTATTTTGATGGATAAGTGGATTAAATGTTTTTTTTTTTCTTCTGTTTTTCAGTTTGTTGTTTTCTGGTACAGATATTTTTTTCTGTGTTTCCTTTGTTTCTTTGGAGGGATTATGTTTGTTCTTTATCTTCTGTATCGTCTCTCCAGGGTCTCTGACTCCTGTCTTTCTCTAGAGATATTGTTCATAACTCTTTTCCAAACCCTCCTATTTTCCCTTTTTGTCATAACACCTGTGATTTCTGCTTTCCATTCTTTGTGGTAATGCGAATCACACATTACAGTGCCACCCTACTTTTTGATTATTTGCTTTTATCCTATTATACATTTGTTTTAGTTCCTTAATGATCCTTTCATGCATCATCGTTCACTGAGGGCCTCTGAAAAGAAGAAAATCAACCCATAAAGTTGTTGCTTCAAAAACCTAGCATTCAAAGGGAAATCAAGAAAAAAATTGGAGTATTGTGAGCCAAAGATTTTGTAGAGTTGCACCTGCTTCTTTGATTGTCTTTTGATGAGAATGCTCAGAGCAGAAGTTGTTAAGCCTGTCCCTCTTGAGGAAAACTTGACTTTCCCTTAGTCAAACCAAAAATGCTTTATTTAACAAGGTTTAAGTCGCCAATAATGCAGAGAAAACCAGCCAATAACAATGAAACGGTGCTTCTTGCTGTAGGTGCTTTTGAAGTATTTCTAATTAGGTTCAAAACATTACATGTTTACTCTGGTTAGACTTCAGATGTTTCTACAGAAAACAGGATTGTTTTTTTTGAAGGTACAGTTTCAAATTTCGAAAAATTCTATTTTCTTTGCAAATAAATAAAACAAGAATAATGTCTGTTGTTTCTTGTAGGTAAATAACTGTGATGCCTTGGCGCAGAGGTTTAAGCAGCTACTCACAAATACAGCAATGCATAAATACTTACTCCAAAAAACTGGTGTCTTCTGATTTTAGTCATGAAGCAGCTAAATTGTTTAGTGAAATGTATAAATAAAGAAAAATATCAATAGATGATCAACTTTTCATGCCCTAAGGGAAAAAATATCCATTTACTTGAACTTCATACACACAGCCTCTTGGCCCTCTTCTGACTGTTTTCTAACACTACACTGCTTTTACAGCAAAACAGCAGAAAGAAAACTTCACCACAGTCATGGAGATATTAACCAAATAATGTCACTTGATAAATTCAAATATAATTTGCATGTTAGATATACTTTTTATTCTTATATTTTTTAGCCATAGATTCATGTTAAACAAACATATCGGGGGCATAACATTAGTCAAAACTGGAAGCTTTTGGTGATTAAATTATCCTAAAGTCATGAAAGCTTTTTTAATTTCTTAAAAGAACCAGAATAAAAATCTAAGAGATACAAAAACGTATGTTTTGCTTTTTACATTTGGGATTGTTTAAAATCCAAGTGCTAGAACTTATCAGTATGAAATTTAATGAATTTATTTCAACCAGCCAAACATATTGACTAGTTTTATTTGTCTTTCGCTCTTTTTCAAATTTGAACAGAATCAGCACAGTTTAAGTTTGAAAAGGTGAGATTTTATGGGGAAGAGTAAAATACCTGCAGTTAATAGATGATTTAATTAAAATTAGATAAACTCTATCTATCTATCTATCTATCTATCTATCTATCTATCTATCTATCTATCTATCTATCTATCTATCTATCTATCTATCTATCTATCT